>NC_049982.1:10442289-10626765 GCF_000003815.2 Branchiostoma floridae
GCAGTTCTCCTATTTATTACATGCCTGTAAACACGTGAGATTGCCGAACTTTGACTTCGACGTACCTCCTGTCGAAGAGGAAGCGCCTCCCTACCACCCTATTACCTGGCTTCAGCTCGCCAGGAATATCCGTGACTGGACCAAGGACTACCTTCGCGAGGCTTTCGCTGAAGTTCCGGCAGGTGAGGGGAAGCGTAATATTGTAGTAATCGTCTTATCCATTCAAACTTTAGAAAGTAACTCTTCACACACGTAACGAACTGGTATGCTTACGTACATGTATGTTTCACGTGCAGAAAGCATCGGTGTACAGGAGGGATTCTGTAGCCAGATCGGCGTTACTGTTTCTTTCATAATACTTTCTTTTCTGTCTTTTCTACTCTCATAAAATAGTTAAGAATGTAGCAAAGAACCGATCGATATTGTATCGTTGTTTCTATTTTTGTCCAGACACCTACACCGGAGAAGAACCTAGGCCGCTCATGTGGTCTGAGTTATTCCACTATACCTACAAAAGCGTCGTGGAATGGTTCTCGCCGGAAGATGAGTATTCAACCGGTTAGTACACAACAAAATCTACATCACAAGTTTATTATACTATTATATCGATCTACCACTGCATATAGTTTCCATGAACAAGAGGTATGGTTGATGATAAGGTATTTGTCAGAATGTCGAAGGATTAATTTTTCAAATCTTGGATTGTGTTAATTAGCAGGATGCCTCTGTATTAAACGGCATGGATTCAAAGGTCGTCAATTCATACGTATACGTTAGTTACAAGTTTGTGCGTTACATTTAATGGTTTAACAAGTTTATTTCTGTACTATTTTTCCACAGACGCTGCTAACACCCCGCTCCACCCAGCCGGCAATACAGACCCCGCTGAGACCGATGCGTCCTCAGTCACGTGGTATCACCTGTGGACCGAGATGGGGAACAAAATGTTCTTGTCAGAGACGCCTGATGACTCTGCAACCGATGGAGGACCTGAGATTGGTAGGAAAAGAGAAAACATCTTAAAAATGTATCAACATGTTAGAAGACACGATTACTTTTTTTGATATGTGATCACATAACTTCTATACAAGCCTTCGTCCTGTCACACTTATCTATGCAAGCAAACAAGATGTGCGGTTTGTTGTCTTGATGGTGATATTTCGCTCCTGATCTTTGCTCTAGACCCTGCCGACCCTGAGCCCACGGGAGGAGTTTGGGCTGCACTTCAGGATTTGTGCACGGACCTGATGAACTGCCTCCCCTCATACGGACAGGTCTGAGGGCAACAAGGATCCCTGCACGGAGACAGGTAAGTTGGAGGCGAGCAAATAAACACTGTACCAGAAACATTCGCAGAAGATTCTATTTCATGATAGACAATCAGAATTGTGTTAGGATGGTCTCAGGTGCAAGGTGGAGGAAGGCCTGAAGAGACACTGAACGAAACAAGATTCTCCTGACCACATTCCTCTGGACGAATACAGGTCGACCTTGTTGTATGCTATAGCGGACGCGACTATATGTTTTGATCATATACATCCTAAACTTACACACACAGACACAAATAGTATAAACTGTCCCCACATCATTGGGGCGCTTTTTCCGTAACTACTTATTTCCATTCTATATCGTTATTCATATGTGCCCATCTTGTGTTGCGTTAGACTTTGCCGAGGGCAAGGCCGAATCGGAGGGAGGTACCGCCAGTTACTCCTACTTCTCCCGAACCTACTGGCCGTGGACGACTGATGAAGAGACACCAGAACCTGATGTTCAAGATGGTGAGCTGTCTAGTGATGAAGTAATCTAGCTTTAGTTTAATTTCTTCGTGATCTAGTAATCAAACTGTGAACAAGTTATCAAGTGTCCGGGAAAAATGATGAAGAAATTAGATTCTATTTTCCTAACGTCTTCTAACTTTTAACAAATAAAAATTCACCTTAACACTATTTTCATATTTGCTGTAATTTTACTCACTTTTCTTCATAGTCATTGTCTTCTATAGAGTCACTTCATATTTTCCAATCCTGTGTTGCTTTAGACTTTGCCGAGGGCAAGGCCGAATCACAGGGAGGTACTTTAACGACCGCCAGTCACACCTACTTCTCCCGAACCTACTGGCCGTGGACGACTGATGAAGAGACACCAGAACCTGATGTTCAAGATGGTGAGCTGTCTAATGATCTAGTTACCTAAATGTACATATTTGAACAAGTTATCAAATGTCGAAGAAATGATGAAGAAATTACAGATAAATTACTTATGACTGTAGCTGATTTTTATTCTATTTTCCTAATGTCTTATAACTTTGCACTAACTCACTGCAGACCCTGCCGAGACCGGATGGAGCCTTGCCGCCTGGACTGATCATATTTTGCAGGCTAAGAACCTGATGATTGCCCAGATCTGGGCCGACCCGCCAGTGGTCCTCGACGACCCTCCTTAACGCCCTTCTGCCTATCAGAGGAGACTCAGTCTTTACGCAGCTGAGATGAGCAACACCCGAATGGGTATCTATTGGGTTTTGGGGATAGGGAACGTTTTTTGAAACACATGTCCTACAGATTATTATTTCGGAAATTGATTGACATTAGTTACAGCTCATACAGCCGGCCATGTATGTACTCTCTGCTATCTGCATCTTTCCAACTTTGTTCTAGATCGCCACATCCTTCCTGATAACGCCGCTAGGGAAGGTGAAAATCTGGTATCTGCCATTCAAAGTGGATGTGCTACAGTATATTTTTTGATTGTACGGACTTTCCATCCAGCTTGTATTTATGTTATTGCGCGAAAGTAATACTATTAATGTTACTTCTTTATTTTCTCATCTTTATGACATTATATGCTCGACTTATCATATTGAAGTTTAATTTCTCCTGTGAGAAATCATATTTATTGATCAACACAGCAGCTGTACTTAAGGTCATTCCTTACACTTGTAGTCACAGTGAAGCTGCATATGACATCTCAATACACGACAATCAATTTGACATATATGACATACCTTTAGCAGCACAGGGAATTAATAAATTTACTATTTTGTCATGTTCTACTCCGAAGATAAAAATAGAATGTACAAATATGTTGGTATCTTTACGTGTCTTTTTGTGTTCTATGTGTTTATTTATGGAACGCGGTAAATGTACAGTTTGAAGTGTTGCTTTTTTGCTGTCGAACTGCATACTCTTTGTAGTGAAATGCCATTTCAAAGCCACACACCTAGTCATATTCACACACGTTTAGTAACGCCGACGTTTATTCGAGGAGGTGATTCGAGATTTTCCGTTGAACATGGTCGACCAGTTCTCTATTGCCGAGAAGATCGTTCCCGCATAGAAATTCAGATCGTTTCTTCGGCGTTATTAAAGAGAACCTGGCCATGAAAATTACGAGTCAACGCTTCCCAAAAATAACCAGCGGAACACTGGTCCTCTTAGAAGGTTGTACAGAGGACTCTGATGTTCACCCATGTCCAACACGTCGTCAATATACTTACAATGATGTCACAAAGATTCAAACGTCTTTAAAAAGACAACAATGCTAAGCAATACCATAAATACACGTTACATACGAGTAAGCACCATATATATGCATAATATGATAATTTAGCATCTTTCCGCTGCAAATTATCAATACTTGATTTCTCAAGTTTTACAAAGGATGTTGAAAAGGACATGTTGAATCTTTCTACTGAAGAATAATCAGAATGATTTGTGTCATTCACGGTAAGGGTAGTCAATAGGCTAGCCGTATGTAAACTACTCATACGGAAAGATTTACACATTTACTTCCTATCATATGATTTTTCCATGAAGAACAGGTATATCGATAACCATCATTGTATTCGTTCCATCTGCGCACATCTGTTCTGCCCACGTCTGTTCTGCGCAGGTACAATAGCGACAATTGACATTGAGGTTCTAGAACGTCACAAATCACTCGATACGACGTTTAAGCCGTGAACGGTCGTGTTTTGTTTACAACGTGCAAAGCTTTTTGACTTTTGCAGCGAATTGATGAAAAATCCAACTCGATAATATGCCGATTGGGTTTTTGTTGAGGAGAGCATGGCACCTGTACCTGTTCGTGTGCGGTATGTGTTTGTACTCCGCGGTAATGAAGGCAGCTGTAGAGAGGCAGATCATCCCCCGCGATATCATCGCACGCGAATTTCTGGATAAGCTTGATGTCTATGACACCAATAGTGAGCAGTGGAGAATCTACCCGGTAAGTAAAACTATCAGCGAATGAGACATGTTTTCCGAACTTTTTTTCCCTCCAAGAAATACCTCGCAGTGGTTACAAGACGATAAATGCGATTTCAATACATCACGGCGACTGCACTACTTCGTACACAAATTGCGACATTGCCACTTTCCTACATCAAGACATCATTTCACCATACGACCGACACATCAACGATTCAATGACTGCGTGAACATTCAATGTAGAATCAGCGCATGGACTTTGTGTAAATGTTGTGTATTCAATACCGATGTAACTTTTCTGATCGTATGTCAATCGCCTCTAACTCTAAAACTGTAGCATTACGTCGAATTGTTACTGATATTGTTTTGACAATTTTCTATTCTGTTTTCCGGTGTATTTGGCCTTTACCATACCCTTGCTGTTATGTCTATCGATACAGGTGGCAAATGAGGAGATCTTTCTGCGGGCGTACTTACGTCCTGCCAACGAGACCCACTACAGCAGAATCGTGGGTTGTGATCTCTACAGAGATGAACACAGGGACACTATGGTGAAGAGGCTGGCGGCCGGGGGGGCAGACCCAGGACGGGTCAACATGGCCACTCCATCCGACTCATGGTTGGTGTTTCTCTATGTTTCATATCTTATACACCTTTTCCTTTGTTCAGTTCGTGTTCAAGGCATCTCGATAATCTTAAAGATTCTCCGTCGCTACTTTCATGTCAGCTTCTCGTTGGTCTTATCCCGATAATTCCTTTTTACTCTCTCTTTAGCGACTGTACCTATTTTTAAACCGTTCTTTGTGGATATTATGACGATTTTCACCTTTGTACATTGCATCAACACGCTAAACGTTCAAGGTACTTAAAAATTGTTGTTGTTCTTATTATTTCTGTACGTCTCCCGTGTGATAACTTACATAAATAGACATTCTGATAATGGTAACACTGTTGTTGTTCCTCATTGCATGCTGTGTAAGGAGAGGCAGTTCCGGAATAAAACTGGCCCACGGAGATACATATAACCACAGCATTTGAAAATTTCGAGCCTTATCGGAACGAACTTGTCACTCTTTCTCCTACAGGCGGTTCTCCTATTTATTACATGCCTGTAAACACGTGAGATTGCCGAACTTTGACTTCGACGTACCTCCTGTCGAAGAGGAAGCGCCTCCCTACCACCCTATTACCTGGCTTCAGCTCGCCAGGAATATCCGTGACTGGACCAAGGACTACCTTCGCGAGGCTTTCGCTGAAGATCCGGCAGGTGAGGGGAAGCGTAACGTTGTAGTAATCGTCTTATCAGTTCAAACTTTAGAAAGTAACTCTTCACACACTTGACGACTTGGTATGTTTGCAACCGTACATGTATGTTTCACGTGCAGAAAGCATCGGTGTACAGGAGGGATTCTGTAGCAAGATCGGCGTTACTGTTTCTTTCATAATACTTTCTTTTCTGTCTTTTCTACGCCCTTAAAATAGTTAAGTATCTAGTAAAGAACTCACACTTACACATATGTTTTTTAGAGAACAAGAGGTATGATTGATGATTAGGTATTTGTCAGAATCTCGAGCTCCAAGGATTAAATTTCCAATATTAGTTGATTAGCAGGATGCCTCTGAATTAAACGGCATTGGTTTTGACTCGAAGGTCGTCAATAAAGAAAGAAAGAAAGAAAGAAAGGTCGTCACAATTCATACGCTAGCTACAAGTTTATACGGCACGATGAACGGTTTTACACGCGTTCAGTTCTGTACTATGTTTCCACAGACGCTGCCATCACCCCGCTCCACCCAGCTGGCAATACTGACCCCGCTGAGACCGATGCGTCCTCTGTCACGTGGTCTCACCTGTGGACCGAGATGGGCAACAAAATGTCCGGTGTCACCGCGATGTTCTTGTCAGAGACGCCTAATGACTCTGCAACCGACGGAGCACCTGAAATCGGTACGATTACAGAAAACGTCTTAAAAACGTATCAACGCGTTAGCAGAGGGAAAGGTTTTGTGAGTAAAGGACGATTACTTTTTTGGATTCGCATAACTTCTGCACAAGCCTTCGTCCTGTCACATTCATCTTTAGAAATGTAAGTAGAGGTTAACAAGATGTGTGGATTGTTGTCTTGATGGTGATATTTCGCTCCTGATCTTTGCTCTAGACCCTGCAGACCCTGAGCCCACGGGAGGAGTTTTGGCTGCACTTCAAGGTTTGTGCACGGACCTGATGAACCGCCTCCCCTCATACTGGTCAGACAATACGGACAGGTCTGAGGGCAACAAGGATCCCTGCACGGAGACAGGTAAGTTGAAGGCGAGCAAATTAACACTGTACCAGAAACATTTGCAGAAGATTCTATTTCACGATAGACAGAATTGTGTTAGGATGGTCTCAGGTGCAAGGTGGAGGAAGGCCTTAAGAGACACTGAACGAAACAAGATTCTCCTAACCACATTCCTCTGGACGAATACAGGTCGACCTTGATGTATGCTTTAGAGGACGCGACTATATGCTTTGATCATATACATCCTAAACATACACACACACAGACACAATTAGTATAAACTGTCCTCACATCATTGGGGCGCTTTTTCCAAAACTTCTGTCTTTCCATTCTATACCACACATTTATATCGTTATTCATATGTGCCCATCTTGTGTTGGTTTAGACTTTGCCGAAGGCAAGGCCGAATCGCAGGGAGGTACTGCCAGTTACTCCTACTTCTCCCGAACCTACTGGCCGTGGACGACTGATGAAGAGACACCAGAACCTGACATTGAAGATGGTGAGCTGTCTAGTGATGAAGTAATCTAGCTTTAGTTTAATTTCTTCGTGATCTAGTAATCAAACTGTGACCTAGGTTATCAAGTGTCCGGGAAAAATAATGAAAAAATTAGATTATTCTATTTTCCTAACGTCTTATAAATTTCTTTCACTGCAGACCATGCCGAGACCGGATGGAGCCTGTCCGCCTGGAGTGATCTCATTTTCCAGGCTAAGAACCTGATGTTTGCCCAGATCTGGGCCGACCCGCCTGTGGTCCTCGACGACCCTCCTTAACGCCCTTCTGCCTACCAGAGGAGACTCAGTACTCAAGCAGCTGAGCTGAGCAACACCTGGAATAGTATCTATGGGTTTTGGGGATAGGGAACGTTTGTTGAAACACATGTCCTTCAGATTATTTCGGAAATTGATTGACATTAGCTACAGCTCATACAGCATATACGTGCAGGCCATGTATGTACTTTATGCTATCTACATCTTTCCAAGTTTGTCCCAGATCGTAAAATCCTCGTAACGCCACCAGGGAAGACGAAAATCTGGTATCCGTAATTCAAAATGAATGAACTGCAGTATATTTTTCGATTGCAAGGAATTTCCATCTAGCTTGTATTTATGTTATTGCGCGAAAGGAATACTATTAAGGTTACTTCTTAATTTTAGAATCGTAATGGTATTATAACTCGACTTTATCCACATTTATATTTTAAAGTGAATTTCTCCTGTAAGGAATCATATAAATTGGTCAACACAGCAGCCGTAAGTCATTCCTAATAGGCACAGCTGTGTACCTGTTTATGACATGAACTCAATAGACGACACTGTATCTGACATATTTCATTTAGCAGCACTGGAACTTTAAAAAGTTGTTTGTAGTAACATGTTCTGCTCCGAATGTAAAAATAAAATTTATAAATATGTAAATTGTAGATTTTGTTATTCTTCAACTAGAAGTGTTGATGAAGAAACAATAGTCAAAATCAACGCAATGTTATGTTGATGCAGATATTCCTACTCGATGACATGCAACGAGAACAACTTCAAGTTAAACGTACACATGGTTATAAAAGAATACAACATTCATGTTTGTTTTATGACAATACTGGTCATAAAACCAGAATTTTCTGACAATTCCTTATCAGCACCGTTTGGCTGTATATGACATGATCTCAATACACAACGCTGAACTTTCATTTAGCAGCACTGGAACTTAATATGAATATGTATATATGTGTATGTATGGAACTTAATTAAGTTGTTTGTAGTGACATGTTCTGCTCCGAAGTTAGAAATAAAATTGCACAAATATGTCGGTATCTAAGTGTTTTTTTTGTGTTCAATGTGTTTTTTCATGGAACGCGGTTAATGTGCAGTTTGAAATGTTGTTTTTATTGCTGTTTCCTAGTCAGGCGCCTAGACATAGTCAGACTTCCAGTAACGCCGACGTTTCTTTTTCGGGGCGTTGATTCAAGATTTTCAACATGGACCAGTCAATGCCGGGAAGGTCGTTCCCGCGCTGAAGGAAAACCTGGGCCATGAAAATCGCAAACTGTCAACGCTTCTCAAAAGTAACCACCTGAACAATGGCGCTGCTAAAAGGTGTAAAAATGAGTCTAATTTTAGACTAATGTCCAGCACACATGTCACAACTTACAATGTCACAACTTACAATGACACAACTTACAATGTCACAAATTACAATGTCACAACTTACAATGTCACAATTAAGCGTCACATCTTTAAAGACAGCTATGCTAATTAATACAATAAGTCTATGTTACATATAATTAAACACCATATATTTCCATACTTTGATAATTTAGCATCTTTCCGCTGCAGAATATCAATACTTAATTTATTGAATTTAACTAAAGTTTAGAAAGGATGCTGAAAAGGGACATGTTGAATCTTTCTACTGAAGAATAATCAGAATAAGTTGTGTCATTCACGGTAATGGTAGTCAGTAGGCTAGCCGTATGTAAACTACTCATACGGAAAGATTTACACATTTACTTCCTATCATCTGATTTTTCTATGAAGAACAGGTATATCGATAACCATCAATGTATCCGTTCCATCTGCCCACATCTGTTCTGCCCACGTCTGTTCTGCGCAGGTACAATAGCGACAATTGACATTGAGGTTCTAGAACGTCACAAATCACTCGATACGACGTTTACGCAGTGAATGGTCGTGTTTTGTTTACAACGTGCAAAACTTTTTGACTTTTGCAGTGAATTGATGAAAAATCCAACTCGATAATATGCCGATTGGGTTTTTGTTGAGGAGAGCATGGCACCTGTACCTGTTCGTATGCGGTATGTGTTTATACTCCGCGGTAATGAAGGCAGCTGTAGAGAGGCAGCTCATCCCCCGCGATATCATCGCACGCGAATTTCTGGATAAGCTTGATGTCCATGACACCAATAGTGAGCAGTGGAGAATCTACCCGGTAAGTAAAACTATCAGCGAATGAGACTTGTTTTCCGAACTTTTTTTCCCTCCAAGAAATACCTCGCAGTGGTTACAATGCGATTTCAATACATCACGGCGACTGCACTACTTCGTAGACAAATTGCGACATTGCCACTTTCCTACATCAAGCCATCATTTCACCATACGATCGACACATCAACGATTCAATGACTACGTGAACATTCAATGTAGAATCAGCGCATGGGCTTTGTGTAAATGTTGTGTATTCAATACCGATGTAACTTTTCTGATCGTACGTCAATCGCCTCTAACTCTAAAACTGTAGCATTACGTCGAATTGTTACTGATATTGTTTTGACAATTATCTATTCTGTTTTCCGTAATTTGGCCTTTACCATACCCTTGCCGTTATGTCTATCAATACAGGTGGCAAATGAGGAGATCTTTCTGCGGGCGTACTTACGTCCTGCCAACGAGACCCACTACAGCAGAATCGTGGGTTGTGATATGTACAGAGATGAACACAGGGACACTATGGTGAAGAGGCTGACGGCCGGGGGGACAGACCCAGGACGAGTCAACATGGCCACTCCATCCGACTCATGGTTGGTGTTTCTCTATGTTTCATATCTTATACACCTTTTCCTTTGTTCAGATCGTGTTCAAGGCATCTCGATAATCTTAAAGATTCTCCGTCGCTACTTTCATGTCAGCTTCTCCTTGGTTTTATCCTGATACGTTTTACTCTCTCTTTAGCGACTGTACCTATTTTCAAACCGTTCTTTATGGATATCATGACGATTTTCACCTTTGTATATTGCATCAACACGCTAAACGTTGAAGGTACTTAAAAATTGTTGTTGTTCTTATTATTTCTGTACGTCTCCCGTGTGATAACTTACATAAATAGATCTTCTGATAATGGTCACTGTTGTTGTTCCTCATTGCATGATGTGTAAGGAGAGGCAGTTCCGGAATAAAACTGGCCCACGGAGATACATATAACCACAGCATTTGAAGATTTCGAGCCTTATCGAAACGAACTTGTCACTCTTTGTCCTACAGGCAGTTCTCCTATTTATTACATGCCTGTAAACACGTGAGATTGCCGAACTTTGACTTCGACGTGCCTCCTGTCGAAGAGGAAGCGCCGCCCTACCACCCTATTACCTGGCTTCAGCTCGCCAGGAATATCCGTGACTGGACCAAGGACTACCTTCGCGAGGCTTTCGCTGAAGATCCGGCAGGTGAGGGGAAACGTAACGTTGTAGTAATCGTCTTATCAGTTCAAACTTTAGAAAGTAACTCTTCACACACGTAACGAGCTGGTATGCTTGCAACCGTACATGTATGTTTCACGTGCAGAAAGCATCGGTGTACAGGAGGGATTCTGTAGCAAGATCGGTGTTACTGTTTCTTTCATAATACTTTCTTTTCTGTCTTTTCTACGCTCATAAAATAGTTAAGAATCTAGCAAAGAACCGATCAATATTGTATCGTTTCTATTTTTGTCCAGACACCTACACCGGAGAAGAATCTAGACCGCTCATGTGGTCTGAGTTATTCCACGATACCTACAAAAGCGTCGTGGAATGGTTCTCGCCGAAAGATGAGGCAACCGGTTAGTAAAGATTATCAATATAATCTACATCACATGTTTATTATACTATTATATCGATCTACCACTGCATATGTTTTTAGAGAACAAGAGGTATGATTGATAATAAGGTATTTGTCAGAATGTCGAAGGATTAAATTTACAAATCTTGGATTGTGTTAATTAGCAGGATGCCTCTGTATTCAAAGGATTCAAAGGTCGTCAATTCATACGTATACCTTAGCTACAAGTTTGTGCGTTACATTTAATGGTTTTACAAGTTTATTTCTTTACTATGTTTCCACAGACGCTGCTAACACCCTGCTCCGCCCAGCCGGCAATACTGACCCCGCTGAGACCGATGCGTCCTCAGTCACGTGGTCTCACCTGTGGACGGAGATGGGGAACAAAGTGTCCGGCGTCACCGCGATGTTCTTGTCAGAGACGCCTGATGACTCGGCAACCGACGGAGCACCTGAAATCGGTACGAACACAGAAAACGTATTAAAAACGTATCAACTCGTTAACTAGCAGAGGGAAAGGTTTTGTGAGTAAAGGACGATTACTTTTTTGGATTCGCATAACTTCTGCACAAGCCTTCGTCCTGTCACACTCATCTTCAGAAATGTAAGTAGAAGCAAACAAGATGTGTGTTTCGTTGTCTTGATGGTGATATTTCGCTCCTGATCTTTGCTCTAGACTCTGCCGACCCTGAGCCTACAGGAGGAGTTTGGGCTGCACTTCAGGGTTTGTGCACGGACCTGATGAACCGCCTCCCCTCATACCGGTCAGACAATACGGACAGGGCTGAGACCAACAAGGATCCCTTCACGGAGACAGGTAACATGGAGGCGAACTTGTTACGACTTGCAATACTAAAACATTTGCAGAAAATTCTATTTCAAAATAGACATTCAGAATTGTGTTCGGATGGTCTCATGTGCAGGGTAGAGGAAGACCTTAAATTTGAAGTTAAATTTAAGAGACCCGTGCTTAACGTAAGAAAATTAAATTTAAGAGACACGTACGTACGTGCTTAACGTAAGAAAATTAAATTTAAGAGACACCCACGTGCTTAACGTAAGAAAATTCGCCTGACCACATTCCTCTGGACGAATACAGGTCGACCTTGCTGTGTGCTTTAACGGACACGACTATATGTTTTGATCACATACACCCTAAACACACACACACACACACACACACACACACACACACACACATAGATAGTATAAATAAACTGTCCCCAAATCATTGGGTCACTTTTTCCGAATTTACTTCTTTCGGTTCTATTCCGCACATTTATATCTTTATTCATATTTGCCCATCTTGTGTTGCTTAGCTTTAGACTTTGCCGAATGTAAGGCCGAATCACAGGGAGGTACTGCCAGTTACTACTTCTCCCGAACCTACTGGCCGTGGACGACTGATGAAGAGACACCAGAACCTTACATTGAAAATGGTGAGCTGTCTAGTGATGAATTCGAAGTACTAGTAATCTAGCTTTAGTCTAATTTCTTCGTGATCTAGTAATCAAAAAATAACTGTGAACAAGTTTTCAAGTGTCCGGGAAAAATGATGAAGAAATTAGATTCTATTTTCTTAACGTCTTATAACTTATAACAAATAAAAAAAAACTATTTTCATATTTGCTGTAATCTTCCTCACTTTTGTTCATAGTCATAGTCTTCTATAGAGTCACTTCATATTTTCCGATCCTGTGTTGCTTTAGACTTTGCCGAGGGCAAGGCCGAATCACAGGGAGGTACTTTAACGACCGTCAGTCACACCTACTTCTCCCGAACCTACTGGCCGTGGACGACTGATGAAGAGACACCAGAACCTGATGTTCAAGATGGTGAGCTGTCTAATGATCTAGTTACCTAAATGTACATATGTGAACAAGTTATCAAATGTCGAAGAAATGATGAAGAAATTACTGATGAATTACTTATGACTGTAGCTGATTTTTATTCTATTTTCCTAGTGTCTTATAACTTTGCACTAACTCACTGCAGACCCTGCCGAGACCGGATGGAGCCTTGCCGCCTGGACTGATCATATTTTCCAGGCCAAGAACCTGATGATTGCCCAGATCTGGGCCGACCCGCCTGTGGTCCTCGACGACCCTCCTTAACGCCCTTCTGTCTATCAGAGGAGACTCGGTCTTTACGCAGCTGAGATGAGCAACACGCGAATGGGTATCTATTGAGTTTTGGGGATAGGGAACGTTTGTTGAAACACATGTCCTACAGATTGTTATTTAGGAAATTGATTGACATTAGTTACAGCTCATACTGCCGGCCATGTATGTACTTTATGCTATCTACATCTTTCTAACTTTGTTCTAGATCGCTAAATCCTCCCTGATAACACCGCGAGGGAAAGTGAATCTGGCATCCCCCATTCAAAATGGATGTGCTACAGTATATTTTTTGATTGTACGGACTTTCCATCCAGCTCGTATTTATGTCATTGCGCGAAAGGAATACTATTAATGTTACTTCTTTATTTTCTAATCTTTATGGCATTATATGCTCAACTTATCATATTTTTAAAAGTTTAATTTCTCCTGTGAGAAATCATATTTATTGATCAACACAGCAGCTGTACTTTGGGTCATTCCTTATACCTGTAGTCACAGTGAAGCTGCATATGACATCTCAATACACGACGATCAATTTGACATATATGACATACCTTTAGCAGCACAGGGAATTAATAGATTTACTATTTTGTCATGTTCTACTCCGAAGATAAAAATAAAAATGTACAAATATGTTGGTATCTTTACGTGTCTTTTTGTGTTCTATGTGTTTATTTATGGAACGCGGTAAATGTACAGTTTGAAGTGTTGCTTTTTTGCTGTCGAACTGCATACTCTTTGTAGCGAAAAAATGACAGTTCATAGTCACACGCCTAGTCATATTCACACACGTTTAGTAACGCCGACGATTATTCGGGGCGGTGATTCGAGATTTTCCGTTGAACATGGTCGACCAGTTCTCTATTGCCGAGAAGATCGTTCCCGCATAGAAATTCAGATCGTTTCTTCGGCGTAAGAGAACCTGGCCATGAAAATTACGAGTCAACGCTTCCCCAAAATAACCAGCGGAACACTGGTCCTCTTAGAAGGTTGTGCAGAGGACTCTGATGTTCACACATGTCCAACACGTCGTCAATATGCTTACAATGATGTCACAAAGATTCAAACGTCTTTAAAAAGACAACAATGGTAAGTAATACCATAAATACACGTTACATACGAGTAAGCACCATATATATGCATAATATGATAATTTAGCATCTTTCCGCTGCAAATTATCAATACTTGATTTCTCAAGTTTTACAAAGGATGTTGAAAAGGACATGTTGAATCTTTCTACTGAAGAATAACCAGAATAATTTGTGTCATTCACGGTAATGGTAGTCAATAGGCTAGCCGTATGTAAACTACTCATACGGAAAGATTTACACATTTACTTCCTATCATCTGATTTTTCTATGAAGAACAAGTATATCGATAACCATCAATGTATCCGTTCCATCTGCGCACATCTGTTCTGCCCACGTCTGTTCTGCGCAGGTACAATAGCGACAATTGACATTAAGGTTCTAGAACGTCACAAATCACTCGATACGACGTTTACGCAGTGAACGGTCGTGTTTTGTTTACAACGTGCAAAACTTTTTGACTTTTGCAGCGAATTGATAAAAAATCCAACTCGATAATATGCCGATTGGGTTTTTGTTGAGGAGAGCATGGCACCTATACCTGTTCGTCTGCGGTATGTGTTTCTACTCCGCGGTAATGAAGGCAGCTGTAGAGAGGCAGATCATCCCCCGCGATATCATCGCACGCGAATTTCTGGATAAGCTTGATGTCTATGACACCAATAGTGAGCAGTGGAGAATCTACCCGGTAAGTAAAACTATTAGCGAATGAGACATGTTTTCCGAACTTTTTTCCCTCCAAGTGAAGTTATTACAATGCGATAAATGCGATTTCAGTACATCACGGCGACTGCACTGTTCGTAGACAAATTGCGACATTGCCACTTTCCTACATCAAGACATCATTTCACCATACGACCGACACATCAACGATTCAATGACTACGTGAACATTCAATGTAGAATCAGCGCATGGACTTTGTGTAAATGTTGTGTATTCAATATGTAACTTTTCTGATCGTATGTCAATCGCCTCTAACTCTAAAACTGTAGCATTACGTCGAATTGTTACTGATATTGTTTTGACAATTTTCTATTCTGTTTTCCGTAATTTGGCCTTTACCGTGCCCTTGCTGTTATGTCTATCGATACAGGTGGCAAATGAGGAGATCTTTCTACGGGCGTACTTACGTCCTGCCAACGAGACCCACTACAGCAGAATCGTGGGTTGTGATCTCTACAGAGATGAACACAGGGACACTATGGTGAAGAGGCTGACGGCCGGGGGGACAGACCCAGGACGGGTCAACATGGCCAATTCATCCGACTCATGGTTGGTGTTTCTCTATGTTTCATATCTTATACACCTTTTCCTTTGTTCAGTTCGTGTTCAAGGCATCTCGATAATCTTAAAGATTCTCCGTCGCTACTTTCATGTCAGCTTCTCGTTGGTTTTATCCTGATAATTCCTTTTTTACTCTCTCTTTAGCGACTGTACCTCTTTTCAAACCGTTTTTTATGGATATCATGACGATTTTCACCTTTGTACATTGCATCAACACGCTAAACGTTCAAGGTACTTAAAAATCGTTGTTGTTCTTATTATTTCTGTACGTCTCCCGTGTGATAACTTACATAAATAGATCTTCTGATAATGGTAACATTGTTGTTGTTCCTCATTGCATGATGTGTAAGGAGAGGCAGTTCCGGAATAAAACTGACCCACGGAGATACATATAACCACAGCATTTGAAGATTTAGAGCCTCACTCTTTCTCCTACAGGCGGTTCTCCTATTTATTACATGCCTGTAAACACGTGAGATTGCCGAACTTTGACTTCGACGTGCCTCCCGTCGAAGAGGAAGCGCCTCCCTACCACCCTATTACCTGGCTTCAGCTCGCCAGGAATATCCGTGACTGGACCAAGGACTACCTTCGCGAGGCTTTCGCTGAAGATCCGGCAGGTGAGGGGAAACGAAATCGTCTTATCAGTTCAAACTTTAGAAAGTAACTCTTCACACACGTAACGAACTGGTATGCTTGCAACCGTACATTTATGTTTCACGTGCAGAAAGCATCGGTGTACAGGAGGGATTCTGTAGCAAGATCGGTGTTACTGTTTATGTCATAATACTTGTCTTTTCTGTCTTTTAAACGCTCATAAAATAGTTAAGAATCTAGCAAAGAACCGATCAATATTGTATCGTTTCTATTTTTGTCCAGACACCTACACCGGAGAGGAACCTAGACCGCTCATGTGGTCTGAGTTAATCCACGATATCTACAAAAATGTGGTGGAATGGTTCTCGCCGGAAGATGAGAACTCAACCGGTTAGTACAGATTATCAATAAAATCTACATCACAAGTTTATCATACTATTATACCGATCTACCACTGCATATGGTTTTTAGAAAACAAGAGGTATGGTTGATAAGAAAGTATTTGTCAGAATGTCGAAGGATTAATTTTTCAAATCTTGGATTGTGTTAATTAGCAGGATGCCTCTGTATTAAACGGCATGAATTCGAAGGTCGTCAATTCATACATATACCTTAGCTACAAGTTTGTGCGTTACATTTAATGGTTTTACAAGTTTAATTCTGTACTATGTTTCCACAGACGCTGCTAACACCCCGCTCCAAGCCGGCAATACTCATTATACTGACCCCGCTGAGACCGATGCGTCCTCTGTCACGTGGTCTCACCTGTGGACCGAGATGGGGAACAAAGTGTCCGGCGTCACCGCGATGTTTTTGTCAGAGGCGCCTGATGACTCTGCAACCGACGGAACACCTGAAATCGGTACGGACACAGAAAACGTCTTAAAAACGTATCAACGCGTTAGCAGAGGGAAAGGTTTTGTGAGCAAAGGACGATTACTTTTTTGGATTCGCATAACTTCTACACAAGCCTTCGTCCTGTCAAACTCATCTTTAGAAATGTAATTAGAGGTTAACAAGATGTGTGGTTCGTTGTCTTGATGGTGATATTTCGCTCCTGATCTTTGCTCTAGACCCTGCCGACCCTGAGCCCACAGGAGGAGTTTGGGCTGCACTTCAGGGTTTGTGCACGGACCTGATGAACCGCCTCCCCTCATACCGGTCAGACAATACGGACAGGTCTGATGACAACAAGGATCCCTGCACGGAGACAGGTAACATGGAGGCGAACTTGTTACGACGTACAATACTGAAACATTTGCAGAAAATTCTATTGCAAAATAGACATTCAGAATTGTGTTCGGATGGTCTCAGGTGCAGGGTAGAGGAAGACCTTAAATTTGAAGTTAAATTTAAGAGACCCGTGCTTAACGTAAGAAAATTAAATTTAAGAGACACGTACGTGCTTAACGTAAGAAAATTCGCCTGACCACATTCCTCTGGACGAATACAGGTCGACCTGACTGTGTGCTTTAGCGGACACGACTATATGTTTTGATCACATACACCCTAAACACACACACACACACACAAACACACACACACACACACACACACACACACAGACATAGATAGTATAAATAAACTGTCCCCACATCATTGGGTCACTTTTTCCGAAATTACTTCTTTCGGTTCTATTCCGCACATTTATATCTTTATTTATATTTGTCCATCTTGTGTTGATTTAGACTTTGCCGAGGGCAAGGCGGAATCACAGGGAGGTACCGCCAGTCACTCCTATTTCTCCCGAATCTACTGGCCGTGGGCGAGTGATGAAGAGACACCAGAACCTGATGTTCAAGATGGTGAGCTGTCTAGTGATGAAGTAATCTAGCTTTAGTTTAATTTCTTCGTGATCTAGTAATCAAACTGTGAACAAGTTATCAAGTGTCCAGGGAAAATTCTATTTTCCTAACGTCTTATAACTAATAAAAATCCACATTAACACTATATTCATATTTGCTGTGATCATCCTCACTTTTCTTCATAGTCATAATCTTCTATAGAGTCACTTCATATTTGCCAATCTTGTGTTGCTTTAGACCTTGGCGAAGGCAAGGCCGAATCGCAGGGAGGTACCGCCTCCTACTTCTCCCGAACCTACTGGCCGTGGACGACTGATGAAGAGACACCAGAACCTGATGTTCAAGATGGTGAGTTGTCTAGTGATGGATTAATATGACTTTCTCAGTGATGTAGTAATCTTAATGTGAACAAGGTGTGAAAGTGTCGGAAAATTACGAAGAAATTACTTGTAGCTTATTCTATGTTCCTAACGTTTTATAACTTCTTGTAACCTCTCTCACTGCAGACCCTGCCGAGCCCGGATGGAGCCTGTCCGCCTGGAGTGATCTCATTTTCCAAGCCAAGAACCTGATGATTGCCCAGATCTGGGCCGACCCGCCTGTGATCCTCGACGACCCTCCTTAACGCCCTTCTGACTACCAGAGGAGACTAAGGCCTCAAGCAGCTGAGCTGAGCAACACCTGAAACAGTATCTATGGGTTTTGGGGATAGGGAACGTTTGTTGAAACACATGTCCTGCAGATTATTTCGGAAATTGACTGACATTAGCTACAGCTCATACAGCATATACGTGCAGGCCATGTATGTACTTTCTGCTATCTACATCTTTCCAAATGTGTCCTAGGTCATAAAATTCTCGTAACAACGCCTATAGGGAAGGTGAAAATCTGGCATCCGCAATTCAACATGAATGTGCTGCAATATATTTTCCGATTGTACGGACTTTCCATCCAGCTTGTATTTATGTCATTGCGCAAAAGGAATACTAGTACGGTTTATACTTCTTTATTTTCCAATCTTTATGGCATTATAAACTCGGCTTTATCCACATTCATATATTGAAGCGAATTCTCATGTAGGGAATCATATAGATTGGTCATCACAGCAGCCGTAAGTCATTCCTAATAGGTACTGTGTACCTGTATACGACATGATCTTAATAGACGACACTGTATCTGACATATTTCATTTAGCAGCACTGGAACTTAAAAAAGTTGTTTGTAGCAACATGTTCTGCTCCGAATGTAAAAATAAAGATATATAAATTATGTAAATTGTAGATTTTGTTATTCTTCAACAAGAAGTGTTGATGAAGAAACAATAGTCAAAATCAAAGCAATGTTATATTGATGCAGATATTCATACTCGATGACATGCAACGAGAGCAACTTAAAGTTAAACATATACATGACTATAAAAGAATACAGCAGTCATGGTTGTTTTATGACAATACTGGTATCTGCTTTATTACGGGTTTCTATAGAAACTGTACATTGATAAATACAAAGGGGTATATTGAGAAGGTACAAATTTACAAAAGTCAACTTTGTAGTCAACTACAAATACTGCAATAATTTTTCAGTGACAATCGTGAAATGGGCTGACATCTGTAATACAAAAGCTCCTATCAAATGTATGGCACAATGAAGACTGTATAGACTTTTTTCTTTGGCGGTATAAAATGGAGAGGAAACCAGTCTCAGAGCTGATTCTCAGAACAAATCAAACCAGTCTGTCAGACACTTTGGATCTTGACGTATACAATGAGTACTAGACTGGACGCCAGATTGTTCCAAGGCTTATAGAAGCCAGCTTTAACATGCCCTCAAGGAAATTCTAACACAGGCAAACCTTATCTTATCAGTTTAGGGATGTCTGTGGTAACATTTCTTTGCGGGCGTGTTGGCCCTAGAGTCGAAGAAATGGCCTGTGTAAGCTACTACAAGAATAATTTCTTTCTTTATTTCATTTTCATGTACCCAAAATGTTCTTATACCCTCATCTAGCCCTAGACCAGCCATGTGCCGGATCAATCTTTTATCTGGCAAATAGTTACTATGGAGGATGGTGCTTCGGCTAGACTAAACTAGCCTGCCTTTTCCTAATGACCTGTTATAATAGGCAGAAAACTACTGCAGCCCTGGTTGTTAGTTAATGGCACACATATTGCACAAGGACTTAACACAAAATGTTAGAATGCCTGATACTACTAGTTTGCATGTCTTTTCTTAATTTACATCTACATGTAATCTGGGCAATGCAGTACTTCCTGATCATGACAGCAAACATGTCGTTAGTACACATATTTTGATCCTCCTTCTTACTTCACAAGGGTATTCAATGGGGTGAATTTTACAGGTAACATCATCATAATCATCGGTCGGCTGCTGCGCACAAAAAATTTGAAAATACTCAAACTTTTGATCATTGATCTCTTCAGTACTGACTACCAACCATCCAATTTAGTCTTAACCACTGCAACAGATGAACAAACAGGTGACAACAAATATTGTTCAATTTTTTTAAATGATTGACAAAAAAGCAGAAATATAAAACTGAGCATTCATACATGCACAAGATGCAACAGAACATTCATTTATAGAACATAATAAATATTTACAAGTGTTGTTCACATTTAATATACATCATATAATAAAAGGCTACACAAATCTGGAACTAGGTTGTATTTTGATAATACACAAGCATATATATTTTTCTCTAAGTCCTAACATACTAACAACATAGACAGAGAGAAACCACTGTATTCGGGAGAATTGTGGTAAAGAAATGGTTACCCAGGCAAATTCTTTCAACCAGAGACTACTGAAAGCTCTAACATTTGGCAGAGATTATCTATCCCTTTTCACCTATTCCAAATGTCCATTACATATCAAATTTTCCTTTCAGGAACAGCATTTCTGACTGATCTTTCAACTGGAAACTTTTAAAATGATACAGCACTAAGTTGACATTTGAGCTTTTCATCGTGTAGTAAGGTGTTAAGTATTATTCTAACAATATACATATTTCATTAATCTAAGTATAACATATTAATCTATAGTAGCCTGATCGGTTCCCTTTAAAATGGAAATGTGAAAATCATACGTCTTCTGAAGTTCAGTCCAAAACCAACTGGGCACCATTCAACACTGTTTCATCCCGAGCACCACAGTCATACCAGCAGTGCCCCCTGTTGGTCGGCACAGGTACTTCATGAGCTGACACAGATGCCGTAGTTGTGCTTCATGCGAGACTGCATCCTGATGAGCAGCGCCCCCTGGAGGTCCTGCAGCACATCGCTGCGGTGCGAGCGCCCCTGGTGGAACACCAGCTTCTTCACACTGTCCTCCTCCAGCAGCTCGGGAAGGTGCCGCAGGAAGTACCCGTAACAGTAGGACAGGAGCTCCTCCGCATGGTACATCTGGGGGGGAGAGAAGGAATGGTCAACTGCGAAAAATGGCAAACAGATTGATGCACATGGAAACATAAAACTACGAAACTACAGACAACAGACGGACGAAAAACAATACGTCCCTGTGAATTAGTTACGTCACTTCAATTGGCCTCATGACCTAGAATGCATGATTGACAACTTAAGTTCTACTACCTCTGAACTTAACTTCCTGCCACTTAGGCAAGTTTGACCTTGGTAATCGTCTTCCCACTCACTTTCTGCCACATTATTGACAGTGTATTCCAATAGCTACAGACACATGTTGAAAACAAAGACTCCGTACATGGAATCAACTCTGATGATAACTTCCCTCAGCAGGTCATGTACCAACTGCATTGTATGTAACCTATAGCATACAGATGAAAGCAGTTGTACAGACATAATGACATATTTTGTTGTGTACCTTGGCATGTCTGTAGATGTTGACTGCATTGCTGAAGTCGATGTGCTGACTCAGCAGAATCTCACACAGGCGCTGAAGACTGTCCAGCATGAAGAAGTTTGAGGCACCAAGAAGCTGAAAATAAGCAAACATAGAATGAGTGACAGAAATACATACATCATGACTGAAAAAGTATAGGTTAATGATAATGATAAGTCTCTATTGGAAGTTTATGACTTAATTCATTCTATGATCCAGCACTTTCAAGACATCAACTGCAACAGATCAGTTAAAGAAAAAACAAAACTAACATTGTAGTTTCTTACCTCAAGGATATCAGCATGGGAGTTCCCAAGTGTTGGATTTGTGCCAAGGTACAGATACTCCATGATAATCTGGAAAGGGAAGAAGTGTCATGGTGAGATGCGACCATCCAAGTGGACTAAGAACCACTTAACTACATTTCCATAGGTTAAGTTTAAGTATATAATTATAAAGAGAGGACTTAAGACTTTATTTTAACTTTGCTCACCTGGAAGATTTGATATCTGATGTCACTAATCTCAATACAAGGCTGCTTCCCCTCCGAGAACTTCCCAGATAGCATGTTCTTGAAGCGAGTTGATGCGTTGGCAAGGATGATCTTGTGGGCATAGAATGGCTTTCCTTCCACGATGAACGTCACATCAGACATCTCTGGGTTGTTCACATAATGGGGATCTAGAATGAATATTGAAAAAAACTGGTTAAAAAGTTTCTTATCCATTTTTCTAATACAATTACAACTCCAAATTCTTAATTGAAGGCTGTGAAGCATGAAAGCATGTATTTCTGACAATCATTTTGCATTGACAAAAAAAAGACATTCATTTTGGATACTGACCAATCCTACTGATCTGTGGTCTTCTCAACTCGGGGATGTCAGGGATGGGGTCGTTGCCATAGCAACTGGCAAAGATGGTGGCAAGCTGCTGACTGATCACCTCATTCTGTTGGAAAAAAATTAATTCATAGATAAATCAGAATGAATCTTGTTCTATCTTTTATTTCTTACTTCTATTACCATTTTATGGAAAACCAGCAAGGTGCATATATCATCATGAAGTTTGCCTATCTAACAGAAGTGATAGTCAGAACTGACTACACACCTTGCTCTGTTTGAAGATCTCAAACATGAGTGGCAGGGCCTCCTGGCAGAAGTCGGGGCTGTAGTCCCCCGGGCGCAGGTTAGGGAACTCCCGCAGCAGGTACTGTATGATGGCCTTCCTGTGGAGGTGCTGGGCTGTGGACAGGGTGCACATCCAGGTGTGCAGGGTCCACGGCACTCCTGAAACAAACGTGGAGTTAGTACAGGAAGTGTAAAGGCATTTCTGTAAAGCAAGTGAAGCAAGAGAGCCAAGAACATTTGTGCAAGTTACTCAACAAGATGATGGTGAAGGTTCAACAGATATGTAGTCCAGATGATTTATACTCCATTATTCAAACTGTTCCACATGCATTCAGTTTTACGTTACCTTAGACCTTAGATCCTCCCACAATACAGTTTTACAGTATGTATATAATGTATATGCCATCCAAGACCACCTACCCAGCCCGCGGAGCTCCATGGTGATGTCCAGGTAGCCATGTTCAGCACCATGGTACATGGCCTCCTGTAGGGCCTTGATGCGCAGCTTGCATGTCCGCAGCTGAAACTCGGGGCTGGTGACAGGGCTGCTATTCCCACAGCCTTCAGACAGCATCTCCTCCAGGGACAGCACGTCAGAGGGGCGGGAGATGTGTGGCGCAGACACAAGCTTCCGTAGGACATTCCTGTAGGGAAACAGAAGGAGAACATGTAGGGAGATCTGTACAAGTGTGTGGTGGAATACAGATACTGATACAGACTATGAAGCCATAATATCAAGCTGTATTCTGTTAATGTAAGAAATGGTTTATTCTAAGGAGGTGCTTATGTAAGATGTAAGGGAAGCCAAGTCTTTCAAAAGCTCAATGTTGAGACTAAGGTCTGAATGTGTAACTACTTACTTATAGACAATGTGAAGTTTGATGCTCAACAGAAAATAGAACAGAGGAAAGATGGACCTGTTAGCCTTAACTCACCTGTGCCCGTTTGCTGCCGCCTGTGCAAAACAGTTCATGTTGCCTCTGGAAGACACAGGAGTCATGCTGTTCTTGGGCATAGTGCCGAGGGTGGGGTCAGCACCCTTAGTCAGCAACAAGCTCACCAGCTCAAACTGACCTGGAGGAGAAACATCACAAGGGAAATTATCATTTTTGTATTCCTTGTGTAATATGTTGCTCTAAGCTTAAGGGTAGATAACAAATCAGGTATCACAAGCTCATTCTTGCAATTTAGAAAAATGTATATACTCTATTGACCTTACGGATGACGCTGTAGGGCTGACATCAATTAGGATTTTACTATGGTCAATATTGACTGGAGGAGGCCATATACATCATATATCTTACAAATGAACAGTTTTGTTGCAATGTGCTACTCTGATGTGTTACCAGAGACTCTCAAAAGAAAAGTCTACCTGCAGCTGCAGCCAGTTGTAATGGTGTCTCCGTGTAGTTCTCTCCACATTGGTGAGCAGATCCCTCCACACTGGCACCTGCATCAAGCAACAGCTGCAAGATAAAGAAAGAGGTATGTTTGACTGAGATTCAGTTCTCAAAAACTGTTTTAAATTCTGAATTCTTAAAACCCATCTTATCGCTTCTACAGTGGATAAAAAAGCTTAAGTAGGAATACAACAGACCATAAATTATGATTCATATACAATTTGCAAACAAACACACAGACACACCCAATACAATATTTCCATTTTTCATGGAGACAATAAACTTGATCTCGACATACCTGTGCAATAGAGACATGGATGTGCACCACTGCAAAACTCAGGGCTGTCCAGCCTCTGATGTCATCCCGTACTGAAGGGTACTTGTACGTGTTCATGGGGACCTGTGTAAGGCAAGAGCCATATGTAAGCATCACGTGCATGTATGGCAATAGGAAATACAGGACAAAACAAACTCTGGGTTGTATAGCCTTTTTACTCTCAACCTTCTCCAGATCTGTCTTTCATCTAAAATTTTTACATACATACAACATTTCATACAGGAATCTTACCTTCTATCAGTAATGTATACCTTATGATAAAAAAAAATAAGGGACATTAGGAAAAGAAACAAAAAGTTTCCTTACCGCCACATCAGGATCAGCATGAGCATCCAGCAACATCTGTACCATGGCCTCATCTCCAGATGCACAGGCATACATCAGTGGGGTCATGCCCTGCAAGCAGTGGAAAAATAATCAGCATTATATTTTTTTTCTCCTGAAAACGAATCATGAACAAGTGTAAAGATGTATTGACTTGTCAACATCTACATCATTTCTGGTCTTCAACAAAAGAGGTCGTTTGACATTTGTCTGGGTAGTATTCCATTCTTATCCTTTGACATATCGAGTCTGTAGTCTGTCAGTGGTAACATTAGTATAGAAACTGCTGTTGACTTACGTGATCATTAATGGTGTTGATTCCGCTCTCCCCCATGATAGCGATGGCCTGCTGCACCAGGTCGATCCTCCCGCAGCTCAGCATGCGGAAACCCAGGTCACGCTGGAAACTCGTGGACGCTGCCGTGGCGTCGAGGGTACGGGAGGAACAGACCGAGTCATCCATCCTGAGACTCCTGGGCTCACAGTCCACCCCTGGCAGCAGCAGCCTAGCTGCCTGTCTGACGTCATCACTGTCCACCACCCAGCTCTGTCTGTGTTCTGTGTGCGCCGTGGCAACACGGATCCACTCCGTCAGCGGGGGCAGGATCACATAAGGTCTGTGGAACAGACAATGTTAGCCTCTGTGTCCTGTGTGTGCCATCTGGGTTATTCTTCTCCTTCTTTTGTACTGCCAAGTCTCTAATTCTAGAGATTACTTACTTGCTTACTTCTGGGTACTATGCACAGTGGCAGAATGAATGTGAACTGACAAAACTTACACATGTACAGCATCTGGTAGGATGAATAACAGTAAAATACCCAGTACATATTGAAATCAAGTGCACTATTCAAAGGAGTAGACTCAGTAGAGTCAACCAAAGATCCTTTACCTCTCACAGCTGAGCTGTACCATGGGCGGCTCGATGTTGGGGTTGTCCATACACTCCAGCTGGGTGCACTTCATGAAGTAGAACAGGGTGTGAAGGGCGTCCGACCCCCAGGTCAAGGTCAAGGCGGGGCTGGGGGAGCGGGACCCACTCTTGTGGTGCTGGTGGTGCATGGCTCTGGATACCAAGTCACCTGGCAACATAATACAGTCCTTAGTATATTTGTATACTTTATCCAATGAAAATGACATATTGCTACAGTCTTCTATCTTGAACTACATTTTTAAAACAGTGAATTCAGGTCTGCCAGCATTTAAAAAGGTTTATGACATGGCAATGCAAAACAAGTGGTTGGCATATTCTTCATCATAATTCAAAAGTTTTGACTTTAGAACAAAAAGATGTAATACTTCAGGTACATACAGTTGAGTCAAATAGTCTGAGTCAAAACCCTGATCTCTCATATATCTGCTAAATCTTAATTCAACCTTACCAAGTTTAGCAACGCTATTCCCAAACAGGTGAATTCAGGTCTGGCAATTAACATGAAACAGCCGCTGGTTTATACCGTGGCAACAAGTCGCTGGCGCATTTCCCACAAATCTAGGAATCGAACTAAGGCTTAAGGACATCTTACCAAGTTCAGCAATACTGCCCACACAGGTGGTCAGCAGACTCTGTTCCAGCGTCTTCAGCAACTCCAGACTGCCCAGCTGCTCTCGGTCCCGCCGATGACCCTTTCGTCTGCTGTGGTCACTTCCTTTTTCAGAGGGCGAGGAACTGGCACTTGGAATAGCCAAGATTCCTGTAGCAAGACAAAAAAAACAATGTATGTTAACCATTTGACATGACAGATAATGCAAAAGTTCAATATCAAGAAATTAACATCTGTAAAGAAATGTCAGTCCAGAGCAAATCATATGAGTTTGCATCCAAACAAGTTATTTATATTGAAAAAAAAGAAGATAATTCTATTGTAGCATCGTCTTTTCTTTCAAATAGAACACAACTGCTTTCAACTTCTTTGGACACTTGCGTGTTCTGGTTAACTGCTCACTTGGAATAGGCACAACTGCCTCCTGTTGGCTACCCAATGAACTGCAGAAGTTCTGTTGGCCGACTACTTTATCCATGTTCCAGGGCTACATGGCAGTCCCACCCTATTGTAATATTAAATGCCCTGCCCCCAGGCATGTGTCTGCCACAACAAGAACATGTGCGCTTGAAGGGACTCCAAAAAGACGCTAAGTGCGTTTTGAAGTCTAGGTCACTCTGGGCCAGTAACTGTTCAGCCTTTACAGAAAAAATTTCCCTAAACAGCCTTTCAACACGCAACAGTTGGATGATAGGCATTTAGAGGAAAAATGTAAGAAAGTACATGTTAGTAGAGAGGCTTGCAGGGTCAATGCTTCTCTCTTACATGTGCCATAAAGAAGCAACATATAGGTCAGTCAGGACAGGTTTTACCTCTCAAACTGGAATACCATTGAAAGACAACTAAATGTTCAACAGTTGTGGGAGGTTTATTGATGGGGCAAGATTCATACAAAAGAAGATGACTGCTGATAGCTCTGTGCTATTTCGTAAGTTATTAGGCAGACACTTGTTTGCTTATGTTGACCTTCAACCACATGTCTAATCATGGTAAGTGCATCAGTAAGTCAAAGGTCAGTCTGTCTTTCAAATAAGTCATTCTGCAGGTGACACTATTGAGCTCTGTTACAGTAGGTGTGGTCTAACAGTATAAACTGGTCCTGTACAAGCCATGCCAATTTATATCATGAGATGTCTAAGAATGAGAATAAAGCTCTCTCAAAATGCTAGACTTTCAAAATGCCCCCCAAATGCAATTGGTGCATGCAACTTATATCACCTGTTGATTCTAAATAGTTACAATATCTACACAAACAATGTTTAAAAAATGTACTTTATAATATATGGCGATGCAGAAAAGACTCATTGAGTGTCAAAGGGTTGCACACATGAACATTAATAAAGACTCGTATCCTTCAGTGAATGTACAACAGATACTGTAGTTCTGGGCAAATTCTACTGTGTGCTATCTGCAATCATCTCTTACAATTCAATTCAGGAAAAGCAGTTCTTGCAACACATAACAGTTCAAGTGCATTTGTATCGCTTGTTAGCAGACTTCTATACAAGCCGACTAGTTCAAGTGCAGACACAGGAAGGCCACGGTCTGCATGCCTCCATTCTTATCGTGTAAACAATCGGCAGACTAACAACTGGACCACCAGTGTAGTCGCTGAATGCAAGGTTTGTAAGCGTTCCTATTCACTGACATACTAACAAGAGACAAGTATGTGTACAGGTAAACCAGCAACATGTCATTACAGACCCGCTACTTTGTCGGGATGTGAAGTACGACAAACTTGTTAAACTAGACAAGTATACATCAACATGTGTACATAACAATACCAAGGACAAAAATGGAGGTGAGTACATTATTTTCAAATTCTCCACTTTGTAAATTTAAAAGCAATAACCAAATACACAACAGAAAAAAAAACTGTTTGATGTTGCCTATGAAGTTTAGTATATACTCATCTAATCTATAAGAATAAAGATTAATCATGTCAAACTGTAGGTAATTTAATTAGTGTGGATCTCTTTTTGTTCCTACTTTGATAAGATAATTAGCACCTTTGAAAGAACAAAGGACAAGCCGACAAACAGAGTTTCATACCTGGCAAACACGAGGGCACCCAGGTGATGGGAAAAATGCACCCAAAACAGCACAGAATTCCAAATTGTCATAACTCACATAATCCACAAACACTTACAGATATTGTGATATTACTTATTCAGGATATCCGAAACTAGAAAAGGAAAAGCATAATGTTAAATGGGTGACTAATATAATGTTTCCAGATTGATCCATTAATCACTGCTCATGTGGAAAATTAAAAGGGAATTGGGTTGCTTTTGAAATGGGTTTTTAGAATCGAAATAGAAATCACTGTGTACCTGTCCAGAATGCAAGAATAAACGTCAAGTAAGTGATTTCACAAATAGATTGAGTGCTGTGCTTTATCATTTTCATCATACCAAGGAGTTTCATCAACTTTGATGAAAGCTCCTTGATCATACTCAAGGAATTGTTAAAAGTAATATTTTAGAGAAGGCCTTCACTATAGAAAAAGAAGCTTATGCAAAACAAGCCCATTATTTCAGAAAGGGCAAAAACTGTAATTTCTGTTAGTTCAAATGCTGATACATGTATCTCAGAGGTCATCTTACATGTAGGAATGATGGGACAAAGGATATAATATATAGTATTACCAGTAGATTTTATCAGAGAGTGAAAAATGCTGTCTACTTGGGTTCTTGCCCAATTATCCACATCCGGACCCACAAGGCTGAAAACTACACATCACTTAAGTTAATCCCTTGATAACCAATGATTTTAACATTCCTTAATATCTGTATATAGTCTTCTGGCAGAAATTAAATTCACCATAATCTGCCATTTTTGTGTTTAACTCTCGTGCCAAGGATGCCAATGGGAACAATTCAACATGGAAGGTGAGAGGTCTCAGACAGGTGATCTTAATGGCAAACAAAAACTTCTTCAGATGGATACAAACAAGTATGTAGCTCTCAAAATCATCCATGTTAAAGTCTTATGGAATTGCTAAACTTTCTTTCCAACACGAATTAATATAGGGACTTACCCTACATTTTCGGTCAACTCCAAGTCCCTATATTAATTCGTGTTGGAAAGAAAGTAGAGCAATTCCATAATGTATTCTACCAACACAGATGAACTTTCATGCTATGTTAAAGTCTTGTTTCCATGCTGATTTCACGCTGCAGTCTGTGGTCATCAGTCATGTAATCTGTTAACAATGAGTGGCTCCAACCTTAATACCTGGTTTACCATCCTATACTAATCTCTGATTGTTAACTTGTAATTTCTTCGCACTTTCGTGATTATGACTTGATGACAATCTAACACTATTTAAGTGTATAAACAACCTAGAAACACTTCATCTTGCTTGTAATTTTTCCAGATTAGAAGTATATATTTACATGCATATTACAGAGTGTATAAACAGTAGCTTAAGACACATAAAATGTACTTTGATGTATATTCAATACGCTTCGATGAAAAAATACTCTTGTTTTAGCTCAGTTCTGTATCTTCACTATCGCTGGTGACATTTGACTCCAACATCAAAACATCAAAGCACAACCCGCTCAAAATTATAGGTTGGGGAGGCCAGGTGATTTCTATAGACACCTATTCCTGTGCGGAAGGCGGAAGGTGTTATTATAGTCCCATCACCTGAGGTAAGATGGCTCACAGAGGGGGACATCACAGGTGGGCTCACATCTTGTGTTCAACAGATTACAAAAAGGTTTTTACTGACATGTGTCCCACAAAACCTTTGGTAGTTACTACTATAACAGCTATACCATCTAAATGCTTATGTTTTGACATTTCTTGGAAACATTATTAAGTTATACAAAGTTTGGACAATCGTTCAAGCAATTATACATGTTATTGTTCATTGAAGCAAAAAACTTCAGACATTCCATTTGGCTACAAAAAATTCCCCCCATTGAAAGGAATGAAGAACAGCGGTTTCACACAAAGTACATAATTGGCCAGTATTTTCCATTCAATTGAAGGGCAAACTTGTTAATTAGGAAACCCAAGCGGGTAGGTTGAAGTAGGTTGTAACTGAAGTACCTGAGGTTGACTTTTTGAATACAATATTTCGAAAACCTCTAATTTGAATCTATTTTTCAGTTGCAATATGAGAACATCCTAATGGTTCCTAATGTCTTTGATTTCACTTTAAATGCTTTAAATTTTCCATCATCTTGTCAAGTCTGGCACCAGCAGGTCTACAAAGGAAGCGGCACATCTTCTATCTATTTAGAGGATGTCTCCAACCCCCAGGCCATTGTGTTCTCCAGTTTCTTTCTCTCTCTCCTACTTTCACAGTTTTGACATGTCTGATCAAGTTATAAACTGATTAAAAAACAGGGTCCATCCTCTTCTAAACTGGGGGAATCAAGTACAAGTCCATGCTTGCTTCTAAGCTATATGTGACAGTGACATCTTGTATATTTTCATACCTTGGTCTAAAGTTCTAGAATCTAAAGTTCATAGCCTGAGAGCCAGCCTCCGTAGTGCCAGTTGGCTCAATCCTTTTGCTTGCTAGTCCATGGTTTTTCATACAGCCTGAAGAACATACTACTGTAGTACTACATACCTGTTCCATGGTACAGTAGATATCTAGACATTTTCCACTATTGTGTATATGTGGGTGAATTTCAATGATTAACATTCCTCCCTTTTCATGGCTAGCCATAACCAGAGACACTTAGTCTACTTAAAACTCCTTCTGAAGACATCATGTCACCTTTTGTAATTAATGGTACTCATTACTGTGTAGAATTCTTGTTGTAAATCAATGGAACTGCGTTTCTTTAGACCACATGATTGACAGAAAAACATGAAGCATAAAATCGTCCATACCCTGGCCTGGAGCTACAGATTTCTGTGCTTGCTTTGATACAGGTCTGATGGAACTTTTAATTATCAACGAAGATACATGTGTGTGACGAAACACAATAAAGCCATTCTTTAAAATCCCCTATCAAGACTTTTTGACTGTTATCTAATTGTCAGTCTGAACATATCAGACAGACTTTTGAAAAGTTGTTTTTTATATCATCAATGTCTTTTGAGATGTTGCATCAACATTCAAGCCAAATAAGCTACATTTAAACTTTATTGCTCTCAAAATACAGTGCTTTACACAAGAAAGAGGACATTTTTGAAAACAAGTAAGGCATTAAGGTAAACAATGGACAATACACGGCCAAAAGTCAACATAATCTCAGTGAGACAAAAGAGCCTTCAGGGCAAGTATAAAGGAAAATCCAGGCGAGAAATGTGTCTGGGCTCACCTTTACCAGGTGTTATGGTCTTAAGGTCTTAAGATCTTAAAGTCTGGAATGTATCAAGCCATGATCATCTATGGACACAGGCATTGTTACTTTAATGGAGTTAACTCTAAGGCATCATTACAGAGTATTATCAAAATAGGTCCACAATCCCCATTCCTTTCACATCTTAAACTTTCAATAACCAAAAAGTCCCAAACAGATTTTCGTTACTGAAATGAACTTCTCTGAACTTCTCTGAGTTTTCAGGATAAACCACTTGCTCTGTTGCATCAGAGTAATTTGGCAGTTTTGGTCTGACCTTGCATCACAAACTGCATGGAATAGTTCAGTGTCATTCATGTGGGTCCTCTTCTTAGATCAAAGTGTTACAGAATAGGCTTAAAAGCCACATTGATAAGAATCATAATCCTCTAAGTCCTTTCTTCTTAAGCGCATTTAAACCCCTGAACCAACTACTTAATACAGTTTTTCGCCACAGCTTCAGCAGTCGCTGCCATGAGATTAAAACAAATATTCCCTTGTGCCCCATCAGAACAAGCATCTACAAAACACTAAGAGCAGAAGTGACCAAGGCCAGCGGGCTATGGGAACCATTGTGGCTGTGATGCCATCACCCCCGGGTGAGATGGCCTGATTTTATCAGGCTCACATTTCTCACCTGGCTGCAGGTACAACAACGTGATGAGTGGAAGATAACAGGTAACTCACTGTCACGGCTGGTCTGATAAAATTTCCAAATTGTTGTTAGTCAAGTGAGATTATAAACAGTCCATTAGAAACTTCTGGCACATAATTCTTGGAAAGTAATTTATTTGTTGTAATGTAACATGCATTGGCATAATACCGGTAGTAAGACTTATACCGGTAGATTAAAAATACTGGAACTTAAAGAGATCTACACATGCAACAATAGTTATTTCTGAGCTGTGCACACTTCAGACATCTAGGTGTCCAATACACCATTTACAAAGCATCGATAACAATGCATTCGAAGACAACAAGGCCAAAAGTTTTCAGTATACTTTTTTTTAAATTTCGGGGTAGGCAGCTCGTCGTGGGACGAACACACTGACACATTCATTGCCAAATTTATATAGCTCATAATTACACATGCTCACGGCACAAGACGAACATGATTCAACAACAATCTTGAATTTCTGTTGGTGACCTACAACTCATGTAAAAGTGTGAAGAACCGTTGCATAATAGCCCGGATCTACGACTGAATGGGCAAAATTGAACGTACGCAGCCATTTTCCCGCCATTTTTATATCTACGCTAGCAGTGAAGTGTTACGTCATAGCGGTTGTGACGGACAGAAGTTAAATGAAAATTCTTGACAGTATACGTCCGTTTTCTCATGACATTTTGTATGCTCATGCAGGTTTATATTTTATGCATTTACTGACAGAAAAGGAAGGAACATCAGAGGATGTATAAATGTACATAGCGGCAGCTAATTGTGCCGTGTTTCTTCCTACCGGTATTTTGTACCCCCTCCCAACCACGCGCCCGTTCGCCTTGTAATTCCGCGGCGTGTTACAATTACAATATTACGCTTTTAGCAGGACAAGAGTGGCAGAAAAGTTACACAGAAGAAGTGGCAAGGGTAACCTATAACAGCAACATGTAACTGGAGAAAATGATGCGTTGACAATTTGTCAAATCAGTATGGCTAGAGAAATCGTCGTAAACGTACCGGTATTATGATAATAGATGTTAATGTACCATCAATTTAATTCCAAGCAGTGACTGTTCGATGGCACCCAACAAGCCTGCCTAGGATGTCTTCTGTTATTACCTTGTTGCAGGTTCAATGAAGAAACAAATGACTTTTGGTAGGATGTATGGTGACAAGGTGTTTCCCACATTTTGCAGGTGTTGGGGTCAGGGGCCACAGAGAGGTCACACAAGTCATGACCTGAGGTGGTGCTGAGGGGACGGATGTTCCCAGAAGTCTGATTACATCTCAACCTCTGGCTGTCTGGAGAGGGAAGGAATTCATCTTCTTATAGCAGCAACCAAGTATACATATATCAAAGATATTGCTAAGTAATTGCAGAATCATTTTTAAGGTTATCTGCTGCTTCAATTGAGCCAGCTGCAGCCAGATGCCATTAAGGGCATTTTTTTTGCCACATCTGCTCTATGAGTAATGACATCCTAATCATCCCTGACAATCAGCTATCAGAACCCTGCCTTCTCTCCTCTAATTGACTCTGATATCTTCATACCAACTAGACACCTCTATGAATTAATGATCTAACACATCTGGACCTAATTATATTTCAGAATGTACAACTTCATCAAAATTCCATCCACAGACAAGCAGGAAATAGAAGATGGGGATGTGTACAGTAGTCAATTGGATACATCTGTTCTTCCAAACACATGTAATATAAAACAACCTCCTATTAGAATCTACAAATCAAGTACATGACACATGTTTGGAGCTACAATGGCACAAGTAAAAGCCAAAACAATGAATGATGACCAAGGTTGACAAAACAAACTTCAAATTAAAAAGACACATTAGTACCAATGACTTCCCCTAGCCTATACAACCCATTTATATTACCCCAGAAGTTCAATCTTTTTTCCTTCAATATTCTCCTGCCTGGGAAAAGCTACTGACTTGTGACGATCAACAAACTGTGTAAAGATCTGTAAGCAAACTCTCCACAGCCCATTCTGCTGCCTGATCCGGGGAGATTTTTCTGAGAAACAAGGATCCTGTGTACACAGCCAGGACAAATACTACAGACACAGGTGAGAGATAAAGGACCAAGGTGGGATGCAGGTGAGATCACAGGTGTGTACACAACAAACAGATGTGGACAAAACAAATGGGAGAAAATGAAGTGTCGGTATTTGGCAAAGTTAATTGGAAGAAGCAATGGAGGAGGACGTATGCTCTGTGTGGTCAAATTTTGACTGACCTGAATAATGAGTAAAACTTCAGTTGTAAAGCAGAGGTAAAAGTTGAGAGAAGGATAACATTTTTAAAAAGAGCTGATTGTAATTAAGGAGTCCTTTGATCAGTTCTCTGCATCATTTTAACACTCTGAAACTTTCCTTATCACCAGGTGATAACAATTGGTATTCAGACTTTCTACATCCCAAAAAACTTCCATCCACTACAAAGTACAAGTTTACTATGTTTCTGATTCATTGTAAATTTTCTCAACAGTCATTAATCTCCATCTAACACTGTCCCTTTGTGAAGTGTAGACAGGTAAGATGAAAGACTTGATGACAGCTTCCACCTGCATGGACAGATGACCAACACACCTGGCCTGCAGGCAAGGTCACCGCGAGGTCATGGCCCTGGTCACTGTGCATTGCAGGAACAATCTGAGCAAAACAACCTACAAGTTGACACAAGTAATTACTACTGTGAATATACATGTAGTTAATGACCTATCATTGATAAACAATAAATCACTTTTCTTTCTACATGATCTGTAGAACAAACCACCAGTATTGTAAATAGACATAGATCTACCATAAATAGAAAATTTCCCAATTTCCATAAAATAGATAATGTCTGTAGATGTACTGTACATGTATGTCTAATATGACCTGTCTAATAGCCTGAATTGTTCTTTGTCCACTTATTTGGTCCTTAAACCTCTCTCCACCCCTCTTTGGTAACAGCATACATAACTGTGGTCATTTGTTACATGCCGCTGGGAATTAATAGGTATGTTGAGCAAGCCCTCCAATTTGCAGAAGTATAAATCAAAACATTGCTGATGTATATACACAGTAAGTCTAACTTCCAGTGGATCTTAGCCTGACTAAATGAAGCTTCTAGCAGCCCTCTGATCAGGTCTCTAGAAGGGGAGGAGGTCCAAGCAGCTACTGGCAGCAAGGCATAATGTAACAGAGGTTACAGTGGATCATAAATCCCTTTCTTTCATTCAGTATTGAAGAATACACTTGAAGCTGACGTAAACGTATGAGCATCGGAAAATAGTCAAGATTGCTACCATGATATCCCCACTTGCAGGTGTGACAAATACTTCTGGCTCCTCACTGTCTCCCCACAAAACCACAACAAAGGCCCGGCCCGTGCCAGCACTGAAGCCTGAAGGGTAAAGGTTGGGTTTTAATCTGTTCTTACTTTTGCTATGAATGAAAAGAACCTCAATTACCTATCTGATGCCTGCTGAAGATGGCACCAAGATGTCTGGACAGGTCAGTCCAGCAAGGAGCAACAGGTAACGAATACAAAGGGTACAGGGGTCACCTGAAGGACATTTAATTAATGACTTTCATCTCATTCATACTCTTTTTTTAAAACCCCAAAGTAAAATGAATTTCAACACAAGTGTGCTTTCTAGTCACCATCCCCAAAAGTTGCAGTTGACTTCCCATACCAAGTTTCAGTCTATTTGCCCTGATAACTTTTCAGGATTCAAAAGGTACCGTACAGAGACAAGGTGTCAGAATGTGAGCCATAAGCCTTTAAACCAGATTCATTGATAACCTTTGACTGAATTCTATTGTTGTAGACAACTAGGGTGTTAATCTGGTAACAGAAGAACACTTAATCATACAATTCAAAAAGCTGATTTTCATTCAAGATTGCTGGTATGTTTCCAGCACCTTATCCGGGTGTGTTCTTCTTGCATACCTTCTTACCACCAGGTGAGTAGGGCGGGGCACCTACAGGTACATGTGTCTGGGTGCCTCCCTGTCCAAACTTCCTCTGGGTTAAGTGGATCGTCCAAGAAGGACGACAAAATACCCGTGGAAAAGCCGCTCGAGGCCTCCAAATGCACGACTCAGACAGGTTCTTGTTATCACTATCATGGTGGTAAAGTAGCTCTGAAGGGTTCTCAGATGACTCAATTAAGCATGAGACCATCTCCAGTCTTGTAAACTCCATGCTCCATATCACTACACAACTGAAGGCTTGGAAGTGATAATTGACAACTTTATCCACTATACGACTTTGGAGTTAATGGATCTATAAACATATACATAAATGTCATGTTCCACCATAGACTCTATTTGTGTGGATTATAACAGAAAGTTAGGTACAGGTGGTTTTACTAGACACGCCCATTTTTAAGACCCAGCTTTAAGACTCATCGTACAAGCAGAATGAGTCAATTTTCACCTTGTTTACAAATGGATAAACCAAATAGAGCACACTCTTTATGCTCTTAAACCAAGCAAATATGGTATCAACATAGATGACTATATTTAGCTCTACTTTTGAGTTGTTTGCCTTTAGACTTAAATGTAGAACCTTCTGTCTGCTATTGCTCAAACGTTCTAACACTCTTCACTTAGTTGGGGAAGGTTGGATCATACAAAGACCCTTTGTACTTGTAGAAAACAGAAAGTCCTTAGCCCAACTAAAACAACAGAAAAGGCATCAGTTCAAGAACAACACTTCAGCACCTTCTATCCATGGCAGAACATGTCCGGTCTAAGACTTTCCCACAAGTGATCCAAACGGGAAGCGAAGGGTTCTACAAGACGTACAACACCTCAACACCTCTTAAAGTGTCACCAGATCACTTGGGAATGTCTTAAGGAGACAAAGTTTTCACAGACACTTCAGTACCCTTCATGCAAGGCAGAAAAGTAGCTTGCCCCCCACCACCTTCTGTCTGGCATTTCACACCAAGTCTGACCATACCTGGTGACAGGTACATGTACAACTGAAAGACCTGAAAAGTTCAGATGCCCAATCGATAGACAAACTCTGTGTACATACTTGTGAGAAGTCAGTTTGAAGATGACAGCACACTTGTAAAACTTAAAGCTTACCATATCAACTGACACAAAGATCAGATAAAATCCAGTTCAAACATAGTTTAATAATTCAAAACCTAAAAAAAATCTCTTTTCTACCCTCACTTGCACCCCCACCCCACTTAACTAATTCGCAGGTGACCCTAATTAACATTTGGCCACCTCATGATTCACCTGCAGTTCCCATGTCCAGTCCTAAGTTCCTTGGAATGTGTCCCTGTCCCTAACCATCAGCAGAGCGAAACAACACAAAGAGAGACCACCAGACTGCCCAGACCAAACTGATGTCCAGTGCTTCAGTCTTGTGGAATCTTATGCTTGCCCCATGTCAACTAACGAAATACCATCCATTAGATTTTAGACAGAGAATAAAACAGAAATAGAAATAAATTCTAAAATGTTACAAAAAACAAGAGCTGCCATCAAGACCGCTGAAACTTAAAATACTGAGAAGCCTCCATGAGCTCTATCCACCAAGTGTGAAGTGAACCTGCACAAATTACGTTCTGTGAAAGTTATGAACAAGAAACAAGCAAAAATGTGTACTGAATATTAAAACTGTACAAGACTAGTCCTCCATGCAAAACTTACACACCTCTAACTATACTCTAATGCTTATGTGTCTGTTTTCCCATTGGTTTAAATTTGCAATCTGTGAATTCAAAATTCCCCCTAACGAAAACAGTTAGTCCCAACATTTTACTAAGATCACTGACCAAGCCTACAGCATGAAAATATGTTTGCTCTGCGAGGGTGTTGCTTACATCCGGAGCATTCTCTACAGCACTTTTTCTTCACACCCAGAGCAAGGCACATCGCTTCCTCTCAGAGAGACGTGTCCACCCGTAGCATGTTTGCGTGGTAACGGCAGTTCCTCATGCCCAATTGGACAAAAGGAGCGCTGCGGACTATAACGTGTTTACATGGCTAAAGCAGAACACATACCTGAAGCATCATATGTTATATCTCATTTCAGAGTAACCTGGCAAGCTTTCACTCTACTGTGGGTAATAAAAAGAGATGAGTAAAGGACTAGAAGGAAAAGTAAATCCAATCAAAGGAAAAACTGCAAACTGTCCTGCTATGTACGAATAGGCCTTGATAACATTTATAATTGGCGAGGGTGATGATCTTCTCCCAACATCCCTAAGATAAACTGAGGTAAAGTAGCTGTTCTCACCAGGAAGACTGCAGAGCCTGATTGCTTGGCACCATGTGGGGTTCCTAATTTTACATAATCCCCTCCCCACTGTCTCCCTACCCTGTCCTCATCAATTTTCAACACCACACTAATGTTTCTTGAGGCCAGCTTTTCAGCTCTCCTGGCATTACATGCTGCATTAGTTCTTCATTCGCTGACTTCTTTCAACCTGTAGATGTTGAATATTCCATCACAACAATTAGATTCCAAAGACAGCAGTTCTCTTTCATGACAATCCTGAGATGATCACATATCTTACAACATGATCAGGTAGAACATCTTCCTAACAAGGTTTGTGTGCCCAAGGCTTGGGGGGCAACCCAGGGGACAGGGAAGACTTATCCTGGTATTTACTGCATGGTTTGTAGCCTATATAGCAAACCGTCGACCCAGTTGGGCAGTAATTCACCAGCATCATTCTCATTTATTTTGTAGACTTCCTAACCTTTCATCAATGCTTTTACTGTCCTCTTCCTTTCTTCAGTATCTGTATCCTGATGATGATGATGATAATCTGTATAATCTGTATCTGTATATGATAATCTGTGTCTGTATAGCTGATATAACTGTGGTCTTTCAGTATGACACGTCAGCTGCCTAACACACCAGCAGCTTTGTATTCTCCAAGCAGAGGTTGGAGACAGTGCCGGGGATTGTAGTGGTTGGGATTTTTTACTGGCTCGCTTCTGCTACTATCTCCACTACCCAACCTCTGCTTAGAGAATAGCTTCTTCTTCCTCCATCCACTGTAATCCCTAATTGATATGTTTGTGGCCAGGAGGTGCAGGGGAGGAATGTGCCATCTTAACCCCCAGCAGGGGTGAGCAGGTCTAGGAAGACACACTTTGTGATGAGGGTTGGAGAGACATGATGGCATTCCTCACAGGTGATCCTGATAAAGTGAATGATTCTGTTCTCTCTTCAACCTTTGCTTTTTCTTCTTTTAAATCATAATCATAAACATTTCACCAACAGGCATTTGTTTTCTATGAAATTACATATATCACAGTGCATGTAATTGCTCTACTCACATTCTTCTCACCATGGTCAACTCTCACCAACACTGATTTACAACTACTGTCTCCTGTTGACACCAATTCTGCCACCGACTAACCAGATTCTAATAATCATGGCCATGTGCAGCGATCCTGAGAAACACGAATTACTCAAGAGCAACATCTACTCAAGAAATGATTCTTCAACATAAGGATGAAATCTTCAATCATAAACTACTAATTATTTTTGGAAATCAAGATACAGGTAATGTTAAGGGGAGTTGGTGGGAAACAGATGCTAGCTGTAGAAACTGATAAGGAGTCCATTCCCTACTGTATTGTTACAACAAACGTAACTTACATGTAGCATTGTCAGGTTATAAGGCCCGAGTGAAGTTTAACTTTGATAAAGCCATGCAAGGCCAGTTCTCCCCAAAGGGAAGGTACACAGACGGAGTGCCACAGCCTTGCAGAAGATTTGTTGCTTTCCGCCATCTCTAACTGATTACCCCATGGCTGCACTTGACCTTACAGGAACTAGCCCACATGGATCTGGATAAGATCAGAGAGCCCTGGGTCTGTGGGTCTGTGACACAGGGTATGTGCATTGTTGCCATTGCAACATGTGGGACCAAGGACATTCAAGTATACCGTACCTGTATTTAAATGCACTCCCAGGTAATGACAAACAATCAAATCAGTCACCTACTGGCCTAGATAGATTAGGGGAAGTTTTATGAATTTCAAACTGTATCGTGAGTGAACCAAAACAAGAGATATCAAATTTTATAGAAGTTAAATTATCTTTCTACTGAATACTACAATGTTTATTCAATCGTTTCAGACAGCATCTACTGTCTTTCTTCAGTGAAACGAAAAGAAAGACTGATTCTTTGATTGAACTCCTATTATTGAATTCCTGGATGAGTAATCTGCACAAACAAATGAGGATTTGTTTGCTGGAAGTGGTTAAGATATCCTGCTTTATGCTTTCAGGCTAAAATTTACAAAACAACCCTCATTCTCGGAACTTGTAAAAACAGCAAACTGCTGCTTGACTAAACAATAGCCCTGTTTTTTGTCCCCTTGCAGATGCTTGTACCCGTGGTCTCCAGTTTGATCACTGTTTACCTGTAAACAACAGCAGGTACACAGGGGTATCACCTGCGATCCATCACTTCTAACGTTCCGCAGGACATCTATCCTGTCTCCCCCAGCAGGTGAATACAATCAGCGGTGCAATCTCACTTCCGCCCTGTTCCGCCACCTGGCAGGTAACTATATACCTGGTCACAAAGCTGTTCCACCTTCTAGGGTCTAAGTTATAAACTAATCCAAACGGGCACTGAAATAGTTACCTTAAATTTGTTCTTAAACTTTCATAATATGCAATGTTTTCAAGCCCCTATTTGTTTACACAGTAAATGATAGGAAGGGCTTTTCTAGGGGCCACTTACCTAATGCTATGGGCAAACAGTGATAAGATGTCTGAGGATTAAAATCGATGTATACAATATTTTGTAAATCAGGCTAAGAAGATAGTTGCATACAGGTCTGTACGCAAGTGCAGGTATGTGCAGTAAAATGAGTATTTCAATGCACCTTTCATACAGGGCCAACTTTCCAAAACGACAAATGCATATGCATATGCATACCTGTCTTTTTTTTTTACAGTAGGTACAAGCTTGCAGATGAATTAAACTACAATGATTATATACAGGTGTATACAGGTATGCAGTGCTTAATCATAGCATAGGTATATTTTATAGTCTTTCCACACAGTTGTTACATGCAAACAGGTCTGACAAAAGACAGTACCAAAGAGAGACACACTTAAGTAGTGATTGTTTTGGTTTGAAGACTTCCGATATCTTTCAAGACGCCTTAATCTTATCTTGATAAACATTCCTTACAGGCATGGACAGGAAGATGGCAACATGCCAGAGATTGCTGATGTCAGCAATAAGATGTGTTGTGAACAACTTGGTCTTCATTCAACATTGCAGCTTTTGTGTCAAGGTATAATGCTGATTGTAGGTTACCAACAGAAAGATAAAAAGAACAGGTAGTCAAAATGCTTTTGTTGTTACATTTAACCATTTGCATTGTCTCTATACCTTTGTTCCCTTGAAACCTTGGATCTCACTTCCAAAATTCCTATGGGCAAAGATGAATGTTGCTATGTCAAAAAAGCTTTGTTAGTAAACATGTCGTCTACCTTTTGTACATTCTTATTCACTGCACCTTTAGGTAACGTTACCAGTTGAACTGGGAGAAGGAATGAGTAAGCTGCTACCATGGGTTTGTCACTGATTTGAAGAAATATCTACATGTAAATGTATAAACAGATAAGAGCCACTTATCATTATTACTATTCTACTCCAAATGTAATTTCAACAACTTCAAAAGCAGTGATCTGACATGGAGAGCATCATTGACCCCACTCTTGAACCCTTGCACAAACCTGCCCCCAACACTTATGGCATTATGAAATATCTGCATTGTTCAGCAGGTAATGATAGATGGTGTTGACAAAGGTGGCAGTGTTAGCTTGGTCCTGCTTGGGTGTCAAGGACAACAGACATGTATCTGCCATTGGATAGGGTTACTATCTTATCAGGGTTTTTATCTGTCTATTGAGTTTCAATGAGCCACAAAATCTAATCTGCACACTGTGATGTCATAGGGAGGGGTGAAGGGAATCACTGTGAGAATACTGGACACATTGTCAGAGCAACTTACATTGCTGGTTGGCATTTTCATTAGCACCATAACACAAGATTCCGCAACTTAGATTAGCAATGATTAAAGGCAAAGAACAAAGTGTAAGTAGATGACTCACTACTGAAGTCATTGTATTTTCTGCATAACTTAAGTCGTATCAATTTCCAGTTTTTTTCTTTCAAATTAGACAATGATATCAAAATAATTATCAGAAAGAAAGAAGAAAAGGAAAAATGTAGGACTGCCTACATTTTTTTAATAGCATAGGCCAGTAAATGAAGAAATGTGACATTTTAGTCTTGTTACCCAAAAGTCGGCTTTGTGTCACTTTATCCTTCAGCAGGATTCTCAAGTGTCCAAGGTTCTACCTCCATCATTAGAGGTGCCCTTCATGGCATTTGGTAGGACACCATATCCATATCTCAAACAGCCCCTATCCAACTGTTCAATCTGATTGATTACATGTCTCCTGAAATGATATTTGGCACCTCAACATTTTAAAAGTACTTCTCCAACTCCAGCAAATTCACAGATACATGTATATCTATAGCCACAACTTAATGATTTTGGCAAAAAATGAGTTCAAACTTTCCCAAAACTTTCAAATGTTCAAAAATATTTTTTTACTTATTATATTAAATTGCAATAATTAGCACCTTCCTTCATAAACAATACCGACACGATAGCCATTTCAGTGTAGACTTTTAAAAATGAAAACAGCAGCATTCCAAATACTTTCTTCTTAAGAATAAACAATTTATCTCTAGTTAAAGGTTTTCCTTGGTGAGGTTTCCTACAAAGAAGCTAATGACCTCAGAACACACAAGGTCTCCCCCTTCACATGTGCCCTTCACGGTACAGCTCCCTACAATGGCTGCTGTCTACAGGCGGCTCCCTCCTCCCCACTTGAGTTAAACCAGCTATGGTGATTCCTGGGCACACAAGGGTGAAGGTGGTCACCCATCATCTCCCAAGACATCTCCATTGCTTCTTAATTACCCATGAAGGAGGGATGAAAGGACAGGATTTGTACACCTGAGAACACAACCAGTTAACGGACACAAGCATACCTGTTGGTTCTCTTTGTAAGTTGGGATGACGTTTTGGTCTGGGTTCCCAAAAGACTGCAAAAATAATGTGCAAATATTTCTTCTAGAAGACTTGGATAGCCTCTTACAGGCCATATAGAAAGACCTCTACACTGCAAAAAAACAACTGGTGTCATGCGTGTAAAGCAAGGAAAGAAAGGTTACTCTCTGGCAGGTTTGCTAAAGACATTAACCTTTTAATGAGAAATCAGTATGGGAAGCAAGAACAACTTTTAGGCTGTAATCGGTTCACACTCGTAGTCTGTATGGTACTAGTATTTGACAAGGATGTATCTTAGTTTAAAGGTCTAGTTAAAGTGTACATCATACAATTGTACATGTGTAATCTCAAAAACTGAAAGACATCACAAATTTTTATCATAACGTTTTCAGTTTAGCCAGGCAGTAGAAATGTTGATCCCACTGGTTCTTTACCCTGGGTTCACTAATACATTCCACCTAAGAAGAGATTTTCAAACACTTCAAATATTACAAATATTATCACACATCCTGGCAACTTCAAATCTCCTTAATACACTGAAACTTACCAGCAATGCCTATATAATGGATAGTTTCATGACTGGATCCTGGTTACCGTGGCAACAATCCAAGACTGAAGATCAGGTTGAGCCAGAAACTTTCAGCTGTATCCACTCTTGTCTGCCAGACCTCACCAAGTATAATCCTAATGTCATCTGGGCTGATCTGGAGGGTGGGAAAGTTATGTTTGGGACAGGCAGGGCACTGCCACCACATTCTTCTGCTGCCCTTTTCCTCTGCATTCTGTCCTTCCCAAATGGGATTCAGATTTACGACTTATGGAATTAGAAGATACACCTGTTTTTGCTTTCTTTTGGTTATCCCAGCACATGCAGACCATCCATACAGTAGAAAGTGCAATTCACTTTGACTGTCGTATTAAATAAGTGATGTAGCTTTTAGAAGAGACCTCTACATGTATTTCATGTCTACTTATAGATGGTACAAAGACAATATGTATACAGTATAGGATAGTTTTGACACCATCACTTCTTCTGTGTGATGGAGTGATGTGGAACTGCAAAAAAATTCTATCTGTAACAAGCTTGTTATCAGGCTTTCTAAAAATAAAACTTTGGGGGTGAGCTATTCTGATCCCAAGTCACATATGGCAAAGCTTAGTGCATTATCCTCAAGGCCTTGGGGCTAGACAGTTTATTTTTCATTGTATCAGTTTGGAAAGGGCATGGCTTAAGTCACCAAATAGCAGTATACATTCCTACATTCTTGGAAAGGTAGAGGATTGTCTGTCAAAACTAACCTGTGAGCTTGCAGCTGTCAGGAGGAAAAATTGAGAAAAAGAATAGTTCATTGACACTAACAGTAAGTTCCGAAAATATCATATAAACCAAGACATGTAAGATTCTTTACCTGACAATTTTCAGAAATTACAAATTACTGTACATGCACATGGATAACCCTAATACAGTTCTCACAATTCGCATTATATATAATGCTTATATGCAATGCAAAGTTCCATAATTCAAAATGCAAAAGTCATGCTAAATATTTCAGATGATGTGTCCATTGTGTACGAAGGACAGTGCAATGATTTCAATACCCTTGCATGGTAACGCCAAGTTTGTGTTGTAACCTAGACTGAAAAGCCTGTGGCTTAGATGGTAAACCCCACAGATGTGGGGAGTAGTTGTGCTGGTGGGATAAGCTTTGCTATCATGACAGTCTGTAGTTTGGCACAGCAACATGCACAAAAGAACCCAGAGAATGGAGGGTGGAAATGACCGAGTAATGTTGATCAGACAAATACAAAGGACTGGATGATTGAAAATATGTATATACATTTCAAAGGGATATTGTTGTGTAAGGAATAAGTGATTAAAATAAGTTGTTCCGAGCAAATTGTCTGATTCTTTCTAGACAGCCAGTGTATTGAAAAGCTACAGGACAAGAAAGGTAGGATTAGAGAAACAAAATCACACACATGATTAGCATCCAGGCTGGAGAGCTGCTGGTATGAAAGGATTTTTGTTTGGAGAGAAGGTAACCAATTCATCATGGAGCTCAAAATTCAATCCCCCCCATCCACCCCTCTCCTGGGTTTAATAAGATTACCTGCATGTTGCTGTCACCTGCTCAACATGCCTCTCCTTTCAACTACTGGACACCATGGGCTATTCTATTTCAGAGGGGCAGTTGTGAATATTTTTAGTCCCCCTTCATTCTGATTACCACATCTGTACATATATGTTCAATTTCAAAAAAGATCCTGACTACCCTTAAATGCTTGATGATAAAGCTATAAGATCAAGCTTCTGCAATTGTTCTATGGCTATAAATTACATCTAAAACCATGAAAGGAGCATGGAAATCAGCCCCAGACTGAAATGCCTTTATCAAACTGGTCCAAGTAAAGGAACAACTTGAACACAGAGGTATTGCAAATGTAAGGCTTCAAAATGTTAGCATTGCAACATGAATTCACATTTTCAATGCTTGTTTCCAATCTACCACTTAATGTAAAGAGACACCCTGACCATGAATTCATACATTTTTAATACAAGTAATGGAAAACCAGCAGAAGTATTCCAGGCAGGGTCATGACTGGAAATGAAGGAAGCCAGGGAGGGCACCACTAATGGACCACATATCATGCCAAGGTGACAACTATGTGATGACATGGTTTATTCATTTCTCACTAAGTGGAAATGAAACAGCAGTGATTGTCACCTTTCCAGTCAACCTGAACCTCTCCTGAATAAACACCATCCATTGTCTATTGACTGCACAGGGAGTCCGTATAATGGGGCACAGCAGGAAAAGTCGCCCTTATTGATTAATAAGGATATGACAATCACCCCCAACAATAAAATCAGTTCATCTTTCAGACAATAAAATCAGCTGATCTTTCCTTGCTGCCACATTTGAAATGGAAAAAAAACAGAAACTGGAAAAAAGCTATCTAAATGAAAAAGTAACATATTTCAGTTGTTTCTTGCAATTTGTAACTGTATGTCTGTAAAATGCAAACTACAAACAAATGCACATGTCTCTGGGCCATTTCTACATATCACAACTTGACACAAGGTAGAAGAAGTAAGTTATCGGGTACACAGTCTAACCAGGATGAAATTCAGGAATCTATCACTTTCATTTTCCTTAAACCCACATTCCACAGAGTATTAGTAGCTATGGAAAAAGAAGAACAGGACTTTCTCTAAGGGCTGAATAATTTTCCTAGCAGGTGGCTGCCCCTAATGAAGTGAAATTTGTGAAACAGAGGAGGTGGTCACCAGGCAGCAGATGGGAAGCAGGCTTCTTTTGTCCACATCAAATGGCTCACAGACAATTAATAGTTGCCAGTTAGAATTAATGAATGGATGTACATTTTGATGTAGATTGATGCACGTGCAGGCACGGCCTTTGAAATGCCGACATTGCTGGCTTGATTCAAAGCAATTCTTGCAAGCATCTAAACATCATTTCCAGTCCCGATGCAAGAAAAGTTAAGATTTATCTATTCTTTTCATCCTTCTGTTATGTGGCATATTTTTACAAGGTAAATTGGATAGTTTCAGGCAACTTTCAGCCAATACATCATTCTACATGAAAAAATAATTTTGTGATAAGACAATCTGCTGTGAAATTTCCAACAAGACAGAAGGAAAGACTTTTCCAAAAGAAGTTTCACTTCAATCTATTCTTTCAAAGGCACTGTGCTACATGTTCTTTGTGACCTTTCTCGTTTTCCTGAGCAGCCCTAACAATATTCTAACATGTGCCCTTTTGTTCCACTGCCAACACTCTTTCAATGCATGATCTGTGACCATGTTCCAGACATGGCAGTATGGGTGATTTGAAATCACAAATAGGGGCATGTGCTGAGGCAACATGACATCCCTGGGGTACCATTAACCCCAACCATTCTCTCATTAATGTGCACTTCATAATCGATTTCCATTGGGCCAGAATGGACCCCAACAATTCTTTGGTCACGGCTGGGGGATTCTGGGAAGGAGTGACAACGCCACCTGTTTAGTGTTTATACAGACACTTGGGGTGTATAAGGGTTTCAGCATCTCACAGCTCATTTTGGAATAAAAACAGGTAGAGAAGAGATGATTAATAAACTAGAGCAAAGAGAGGATTCTATAATTAGACAGGAAATGTTCTGAATAGGAAAACATTAAACCAGACATTCAGAATATCCCTGTACAAATGAATATAGTTTAGTTTCAAAGACAACTCTTATATCTCATTACATTGTAAACTTTCATAAATATTTGGACAACATCATAAAACTCTCTTTGTTGGATTAAAAAAAGAAAGGATTCTATCATTCCAATCTCAAGCTTTCAGGCTGTTCAAGATTTGAATTTCAAAACCAACAACCAACAACATGGACAGTTTTCAACAGCCAAATTCTCAGCGGCCCCTGTTTAATAGACAGAAACTGTTGGAGAGCAGTTTCTGGACCACTGATGCTGAAGATTTGCCCCCCTGCTAATTGGACCAAGGGGGCCTAATTTTCTGCAGTGGAAAGGGTCTGGATAATATTTCAAATCAAAACTAGCTTCAGCTGAACTAATTGTTTTTCCTTGGTTTGGAGAAATCAGGTCAGAGCCTGAGCATGGAGTTCGTCAGGTGACATAGAAAGGACTGATACTTTTTTTTATAAGTTTACTGTAGGTAGCGTCTGCCAATGAATTCTTAGGGTACAACTTGGTTGCCAGAAGGGCCCAGCCTACATATGATATTGTTGTCCTCTTGCCACTATGCCACACAGTACAGTACACAATATGTATAATGTACCTGCATGGCTTTGATATTTAATGCTAGAAATAGGAGTCAGCTTCAAACAGGTGCTGTATTAAAGATGTACCATGTCTAGTTCAAAAGGCAAGCCAGGGATCCTTCCTTTGGGCCATCTGGCCACTAAGAGGCCTAAAAGAGAATTGCCTTCATTTCTCCAGGGGGTAAAGGGCAACAGTAGGAAGACTTTTGAAGTCCTGGTTTTGAAGTCCTGTCGCAGCTGGAGTGACATTGTATATAGTTAGGCCCCGAGGAGAATAATTTCCTCTCTAATTTTTGATCTGGAAAAACTAATAACATACATCACTCTCCAACTCGACCTTTCATTTTAGCATCAAAGGATGGGGGAACTAATGTATATGTATGATTTAGAGGGAGCCACAGCTTCTAGGGCCCTTGATAAATTGGTTTGATTCCATTTTAGAATTGCAGATGGAGAACTCTTCCTAGTTTAGCTAGATCGTTTCCATATTTCAGTTTAACCTTCTGAAGATCTCCAAAACAATTTATTCAACAAGCAAAATGGGTCACTGACACATGCAAAGGCAAAAAATGTTATATGGATGATTATAATTAATCCCCTTTCACTTTTTATTTATCTACATTATCTACAAATATCAACATCAAATTGCAGAAGCAAGTTTTCATATTCTTATTTCATATGCCCAGGACTACTGGCTTACATAATCTGAAGGGCCTGTGGATATTTTACAGGGATCTATACATGATCAAAGGTTGCGGGTAGATCTCCTGCATCCCTGGATATAACTATACAATGGAAATTTGCTGCAGGGCTGGTGGTTGATAATAATTGGCGGCTTCTTTTCACAGGTCAACTGCCCACATCAAACGGACTGCTACCTGAAGTCACCTAGGTGTGGATGTGTTGTCTAATCCTGCCTGCCTGGCAGGCGCTACTGATCCTCCCCCTCAGGGAAGGCACATTAATTACAGGTGAATTATCAGGAGGGCTGTTCTGGGTCAGGAGCGATGTCCTGTAGGTGGGGAGGTGCTCAGGTGTGCATTCTTGGCTATCTACATACATTTTCTATTTTTGTCATGGATGAAAACGATTCACTGTAATGACTAGCTTCACTCACAACTGAGTCACAAGTATACAAAGTTGTTCTCCACCATATACAGAGGATTTTCCATTAATCTTATTCATATCAATGTTAATGAATTCTCAAAGTTACAAAATCATATACATGTAGTAGTCCTTTTCATTTCTTGGCTACTCCTCTCACAGCATTACAAATCATAGCAATCCAAGTCACTAGAAAGTGGGTTCGAATCCTTGTCAGTAGGCGATAGGACTGTGACTTCAACTTACTCGTTATACAGAATGCATGTTTTGGGTCAATTTTTATATCAAAATTGGACAACAGTGCTTTTACACGCTGAATGATTTTCATACCATGTAACTTTGGAGCACCACACTTAAATCTTTGGTATAAAGGCTACCCTCATATTACCCCTCATCATTGCATGGGATAACTAACATTATCTGCTAATAATTACATAGTAATTAACTCCACTTTTCAGTATGTAGTAACCTTCTACCCATCGAAGTTGCTAGCCTTCACCAGGCTTCCTACAGGGCATGGATCATAGAATTCGACAAGAAGGGGAATGATTGGCCAGGAGAGTCAGTCCATGGGAAGGTTGCATACACTATCATACAGGCAAACCTATGGTAGCCAGACTCCCCAGGCAAATTATTCTCACTGCAGCCAGCGTAGTTAGTCTGATAGAGACTAGCAAGTTGCTATAGAATTAGCGATAGAAAAGGACCAAACATCTTTAAATCCAACTCTGGATTAATTTAGCTGGAAAATGAGATTAAGGCTGCCCAGCTGGTAAAGCAAGAAAAACTGTCACGTTAATGTTCGTGCTGAGTATGAGACGTGTCAGGGCTCTGGCTGGGTGTGCCAAATATTTCATCTCATGCTATCTATAATAATAAACTAATGAGATTCCAAAGCTAGCTTTCTCTTCTTTTTGAAAACTTCAAAAGAATCATAGAGCACAGAAGATGATTCACGAGTCAGCAATGCCTCCAGGCGCAGCTTGCTGATTATGTTACGTATGATGAATACGCAACCATGAATTAAGCAAATCGTTGCCGGGCCTTTGTTCAATCACAATGCAAAACATTTCAACCCTTGGTCTAGAGGGGAGGCCTGTTTGGATAGGGTATGAAAGGGAGGGTTTAGGTCGGGCTTTCTTCATTTTGTTCTCTCCAACTAGAAACAGGACCTCCCATCCGTCCTCCAGACGCTGTTAAACCAACTTTGTATGTGTGGGGTAACCACTAATATAACAATGTCAATTTTCTTTTCTTTCTGCATTCCAACTTATGTTAAGAAAACCTTAGGACTCTTCTTTTGGTACTTAGGGCCAATTCACACCAGGCAAAAAATGACGCGCTGCAGCGTCATTTTCGTTTATACACGGGCACACGCCGAGCGTCGTAGGACAAGTCATTTTTTTGCCTCGTGTAAATTGGCCCTTAGAGCTCATGGGTTGAAAAAAAGGAACAATCCCACAGCGTAAAATACTCAGTCTAGACATCCAGACCCAAACAAAGGGAAGAAGGATTGCTGAAAAGGAATAGGTTTATTTTCCACTGGAAGGGTGAAAGAGTATCTATCCTCTGAAGTCGGCTAAGCTATGCCTGGCTCTATTCAATGGTGTTACTGGACTCAATTTATGTATTTGGTTTTCAGCACTGACAGCATACAGTCTGTTTGCCCAAGTTTGCATTTGGACAAAGGAGCCAAACCATCAAAGGCATAACTTTAAATACTTGTGATGCATTAAGACCATTTTTGAGGTAATCTCCGGAAATGTTTGCCTTTTGACTTTTACCTAACACTTTTGAACTTTTGTATAAGTTCTTTCTAAGAGTTCATTCTAAGCCTACCATTACAGAAAAGGGACATGCAAGCCCCCTTCTCTGAAGTTCTCATGAGTTTGTTGAATAGCCTTATTATGTTGGAGATGTGCAATGATACCCTTAACTGTTTAACAGCCCGAAATTAGGGTTAGAGGTTCCTTGACCTTGGTCTCCTAACCCTCAATGGTGTGTAAAAGGGAGGAAAGAAGCTGAAAGATGATATAACTAAACAGCTGGACCCAAACAACTCAACTAATTACCTTGTTGTGTGAGCAACACCTTTCACTTTGCGGGTGAATAAAAGCAAATAACCGTCAGGAGTGCTGGCATCCTGATTCTCCTTATGATCAAAAGAGCAGTTTTGAATTTGTACGTACATGTCTGAACTAAAGACTTCAGGAGTTTCTAAGTTATACATGTTCAGTACAGTAAAGCCCAGTAATGTTAACACCGGTCATGTATTTTGATAGGCCTGAGCTATACCAAAGGCTGCGACACTCAACTACCCTTGCCTTTCAATTCTTCAGCTTTCTTAATTGTATCAAGCCCCTATGCCTCTGTGTGGGAAGAAAAGAGCCGCTTACCCCCATGGCCATTGTTCCCCAAGAAGTAATGAAATGTTTAGAAGCTTGTATTTTGATAGCGGACACGGGGGAGGGACAAAAAGAGCGGGCAACAAGGAGGCCACTTCTCTAATCTTAGCCCCAGATTCAATAGAACACCTGTCCTGGCATTGGAAGAAGTCACACTGGTTCTCGTGAATAACGTTTAGAAGGTCCCGCGCAAAGGGTGCCGGCACTATTGAGAGCTACCGAGACGTGATACGGCCTCGATTCTTCTCACAACCATCCCAAATCCCATATACTCAGACATTCGCTTCAGGAAATCCATTTAGCGAAATGCACACATACATTCTACGTAGCTTCCCTGAACATAAAAGGGAAGGATAACTGTACAAATATCGAAGGATGTGTCGTTAAAATGGGGTCAAGCAGTGGTCAGTGCATATGTTATTGATGTAAGATACGGTTACATTTGACCAGGGCACCACTATATCTACATTATTCAGTTGTACCCAGGCTGAAGTGTTTGCTATTCAAAGTTACTCAAACATCTCGGGCGTCGGAGAATGCCTGCCCGTAAGACTAGAGTCCTTCCTTCAGCCCGGCTACGCTCACGCACAATGCCCTGAAATGTAACACGGGCCAAACACCTTTGATCTTGCGGGCATCGGGTACATAACGGAAAACAAATCGCACGCTCAGAAAACAACCTCGTAACAGCGTCCCTTTAAACACGCCTGCTTACTTAGCGGCGAAGCCAAGCTCGTGTTAACCACAAAGAAGCGTTCTTATCACGCTATCAAATCCATATCGAATTCCTATGGACAGACGAAGAAAAAGCTTTTCTTTTGTTTGCTGTATGTCTCTGAAATCAAACTTTCCCTTCTTATAGCTTATGAAGATACGGATGAGCCCTTCTTACTCAAACAAAAGATTCTGCTCTGATATGCATAACCAGAGAAGCTGTGTGGTATCAATTTTCATATTAATGCACATATCATGTACATCAAAAGAAAGACATCAATGGTACCAGTCATGCAAGACCAACTCTTATTTTGCTGTCTAAAACTCAGGAAAAAGTAAAAACTGGCATTAACACAATTTTCTTCTATAATGTAATCAGACAAGACTTTTTTCAACAGTTTGTTTACTCAGTTAGTGTTTACTTAATGTAAACAGGAATACACTGTTATTCAGTCTGTTCTCTTCTGAAAAAGAAGCATTGTCAGCAGTTTTTGTGTACTGTGTCACCAGACTCCACATCATTATAATGACATTTTCCAAACACACCAACTTAGTTGATTGAATCTTTTCACCCTTATCTATGCTTCAGACCATTAGTAAGACTGTATCTTAATACGTTTACTTTCCCCTTCACTTGTATGTCAAATAATTGTCAATTTCCTCACCAAACACAAACAACATGGTCCTCCTAGAGTAAATAACCTCCTTCGCAAGTCTGCGACAACTCACTATACGGTGACAAGTTTTTTGTCCGTTATCAGTCCTTAATGACATGTTAGCTTTTTCGCTTGTATGTGGCTGCCAAGTCCCACACTGGGAAAGGCAAATATTACTCAGCTAATGGTCTCCTCCACAAATAAACTGTCCTTGAACATGAGCATGAATTATGAGCGCAGCCATGCTTGCAAACTTGCCGGGTTGCACAGACTGCCACAGTGTGTCACACCAACCGGTGGGAAGTACAAATAATGGAACAGAGGAGTTCCGTGAACCCTTTGAAAATGCAGTAAAAACTGAAACCGATACATAACAAACAGGTTATATGATTCATCACCTTGAAACCTGGATAGCATTGAACTTGACTTTGAGCAGGGCGACTGAGCTGAACTTGTCCTGGTCCTGAAATCACAGCAGCAAATGTCTTTCAACTCTGCCCTATATCCCTTTACTCTAGGAACAACTACAGCACTGTTCCACTGTTAATCACAAAGTAAACTTATTCCCTTCAAGTATTACACACAGGATACACACAGGTAATGCATAAGGGCATTGAACTTCAAAACAGATTACTGGGGCCAATGTACTAATGTGACAAGCACAACACTTGCAACAACTGGGACAAATATCTCGCAGCAGAACAGGGTGGACTGGGAACCCCAAACAAAGCAAGGCAGGTCCCCCACACTGCAGGTAATCTGGTTCTTGTGTGTTTGATGCTTTTGTCAGCCAATTTTCTGGCCTAATTCTATTGAAGGGAGATTACACTAACATGGTCTCATGCCTTGTGTGGGAGACAGGCTTCTCCTGCTTTTTTTACTGGAGCCAGTCAGACTGCCCAGGACACTACCAGTAGTACTACAATGGAATTATAGGGTGAGCTGAACAAACACTTTCTTTGCAAAACTGAGTAAAACAGACTTTCTACAGGATACTAGATACAATAGTCTAACCTGTGAAATTTCAAAGATACTCAGTCAAGTTTTGTGTTACTTTGTCAATGACCTAGTAAGCACCTTTTGATGTCCAACCCAAAGTGTGAAAGTTGTTTTTCTTCTTCAGTAGAATTGTATGTGTATATCATTGTACATTTTCTTTTGTTTATCCTTTACTCTTTCAAAATCTGATATCATGCAATGCATATTGCTTTCACCAAAGCAAATTTGGTACCAAAAGGTGTAGTACCTTTCGGCAAAACCAAAGCCAATCCTCCATTTCATTATCAGGTTTCAAATGCAATGGCAACGCTAACCCCATTGTTTAAGTCATGACTGAAAAATGTAACTTCTTAAGGGATCAATGACATGGATGTCAAAAGACACCAACGTTCACCTACGCTAGGATGATTCACAGCCACCACAGGAATGCTTTTGAAGACTGAACTAAGACAGGACAACAACCTTTCACTCAAAAAACATAAAACACCTGGAGCTAAACTGGAGCGGCTGATAAATATGAATAAGGAACTTAGGATGTAAGACATGAGACACAATCATCAGAGAACATGGGCTGTAGATTAGTGACATTACCATGAGTCAATGTCAAGGACAAACAAAGCTGTGGCTGTCTGTGTCAATGCCCGCCAAATTACCATGCAGCCCCTGCAGGCATTGCCAGGAAAAGTAACAAGGGAGTTCAGTTCATTCTATCAATCACAAACTTAAACTCTTGAGTAGAAGGTACTTGTAACAATACAAATTGTAACGTTATATAGGAAACAATGAGATGTTGCAAAAACATGACCTACCATTTGCATCTCGTCCACAGATGAGATGCTCGAAGGGCTGCAGGATGCCCCACAGGTCGGGGTCGTTCGCTATCCCATACTCCAACAGCTCCACGCTCACAGCCATGTCGTCATCCCGCCCCATCACGTGCATGCACACCGCTCGCAGGAAAATCTCGTCCAGCAGTTTCTCCATCAGTCCCACAAGATATACTGCTGCATTGTCATGGAGGCGTGGGCTCACCCCGACGTCAATCAGCCAGCGGTACATGCGTCCGACACTGAAGATCACCCCTGCTCGCGTACGTTTGCTGACACGGAAGCCCTCCTGTCCCGTCATCACGTATCTAGACACCGCTTTCTTGGCCGAGTTGATACAACTTTCTGCCAGAGTCCGTGACAATACCAGCTTGACCGCCGTCTTCATGTCGTGCTGAGTACACTTACAGTTCCGAATGGCAAGTCTCTGTGCCTCGCGGACAATCCTTACTAAAGGCCTCTGGAGCAAGTACGATAGTCGCTGTATGATGTCTCTTGAAACACTGTCACAAACGTTCTTTCCCTGTCCGTTCTCAATCACCTGGGATATGTCCCTTTCAGTCCAGGGGACGTTTTCGATTTCGACCAATCTCGTATAACGATCTGTACATTCGTAATCGTCTGGCACCGAACTCTTCACACTACAGAAGCTCTCGCTATACCCTGCTCCGTTCGTCAGGGTACCGTTCATGTGGGACGACATGTGACTTGTTGGTGACTTGCTACCAGTTCCGTACCCGATACTACCGTTCAGACTCTCCATGGTGGAGTAGTTACTGGCCGAGTCCAGACTCAGCTTCTCGAGTGAGCGTAGGTGCTGGTTGATGTTTTTCATCCCAGCCATACTGAAACCTCAGAGCCTCTCAGAGCGGACCGCAAAATTACCGATCGGCGATCACTGTACACTACTTACATCCGAAACGTCGAGCACATTGTCCACATAAGGTCAACGCACCTCCAGCCAGCGGTCTTTTCTTGCTGCGGCTTTTTCAACCCTCTTGGCTTTGATAGGTGACCCTACACAAACAGTATCCACTGCGGACCTTGCAGCTCTCCTTGCCCTCCAGGCTAAGTAGTGGCGCCTGCTGCCTCTGTGACCAGTAACTTGATCTAGTCCCTACAAAAGAAGAGGGTAATGCAGTTGTTACTTGTAACTTCTGTGACCATAAACACCAAAGTGTATAGGAAAATGGGAAAATGATACAACAACAGAGGAATGTGCTGAATGACACATCATTATGCACTCAAGGTTCCATTAATTGTACAGTATATCTCCACAAGTGGTTCTAGTGGGCTCTCCAAATTGCTTACAATTGCTACGTTAAGCACCAATTACCAAAGTACAAACTGCTGTCTAAATATGTCCAGAAGGTCAAAGTCTACTGGCCTTGTTCAGTAACATCAACATTTGGCATGTTTATAACCTTTATGCTTTAATATGTGTACTTCATCTTGACAAACAAATCAGATATAGAGGCCAAAACGTCAGACTGAGCAAAAAAATCTCAATATAGAGACATTATGGACATCAGACAAAAGAATGTTAGCAGCACCTTGATTGTAAAAATATTCACTTTAGGGCCACTTTAGACAAAATCAAAAACAGTAAGGCAGTATGTTCTCCAATTAAGAAACAACTATTAGAGATGTCACAACAAGAACGGCACCAACTTCTGTTACTAATTATTCCACTTCTGGTACTGTTTTACTTTGAATGTAGACAATAAGAATTAGTTACTTTGCAATTTGATTGAAGAGCTAGATAAAAGGTTTTCAAGTTGTACATAAAACCTAGCTTAATGATAGTTTTCATGGAGTAAACTTAACAATTATAGGGTAACTTCAGTACTGCCATTCTGCAGGATTACATGCCGCTTATCAGGTTTTTGAGCCACCGACCCTTTTTATAGCTCTTCAACAGTTAGATCTATATCTACCTAGTCTGTGTAACACAAACTCCACGGTCCAGGGCTGTAACTGGCGGGCTAATATAAGCGAGATTTAATCAGGCTATATCGTACCCTTTCAAGTAAACACGCATTTTTAACGTAGTTTTGTTACTGCCAAACTGTTTGTTTCTTCTCCTACCTGTAATGTGAGCTTTTCTTTTCAAGTTACTTTTAGTGCACAACTTGCATTGAAGTAATAAAATGATCCTACAAAGTAGGCAAACAGAGGAATTGTGTACAAAGCAAAAGGACATACAATGCTACCAGACAGTTGCTAGTTTAGAGAAAGGCTACTTCTCAAAACCTCTGAGTGTTCTCACTCACAACTCCTTGCTCTGTGGGAATATACACAAGTAAAGAAACAAACTATCCAGCTATATTGTTTAAGACAGCATTGACAGTTTGGTTGTTGTTATGATTGTAACTGTATGACTGGAGGGGTATTATCAAAGGGCCTTAATGGGTCAGTACCCTTGAATATTAACATCCTACAAAGGGCGATGTGTAGAGGGTCTGATGATTGAGACAAACAACTGGAGCAATATGCTTCAGCATGATGTTGGACAAAGCCACAGTGTGTCCTATGCAAAATCAGATTGAAGATTTCAGTCTTGAAGTTGCCTTCCAGAATTTGTCACGATTTAAAAAAGAAATATCTATATCTAAGAAATAAAAGATAAATATCTAAGAACATCTATAAAAGATCTATAAAATGTAATCCTACATTGGCAATGTTTTGGACAGTTCCTGATACAAAAACATGAGTCATGTTCAAGTACCACTCACGAGGCAAACTCACTTATACCAGCTACAAGTATGAATTGCAAAAATGATCATAATCGCCATTGGAAAGGTAAAATCTCAACAGACTGTAGAATAGAGAAGACAGCCACAAGACTTGACCTACCTCCCCCTGACAGTCCCAGGGTCTGACTGACAGAGAAAGTCTAGATCTACTCATGGCCTAATTGGGTAGGGAAAACTTTCTCATGGGAACTCCATACCACATGACTTGTCACCTGCTTTGGCCAGGCTCACTGTGCCTTTCTCCACTACCATGGGAAGACCAGCGAACACTTGTGACAGTTCTTTACAAACGAACAGCTCTGTGTACTCTTCTCATCCTACTCATGTGCTACGAGTTTGTACAGGTCAAGAAACTGTCACAACCAGTTGTTTCGATTGCTATTTGCACAAGGCATGTTTTCTTAGCAGACTTTTTCAGAATATGTGTGATGAACCCTTGTGACATTTTCCTGACAGACAAGCAGTCTTGTGTACAGTTCTCATCCTACAAGTTTGTCTTAAACTGCCTCAACGAACTTACATTTTAGGTTGATGGTACAATATGAGAAAAAAAGTCTTATCAACAGAGCGAGACAGCTTTTTACTTTCAAGCAAGTAAAATTAAACGTATGTCAGTGGGCAAAAATGTCTTACTACACCTGAAAGCCAAAGAGTATCGATTGTCAGTTCATTGGTAAAATACCTTTGTATGATGACATGTACTTTTGATAACCTTATGAATTACTAGTATGCTTTCCTTATTTCAGAACAATCCTTAAAATCTGTCATCTCAGACTGCAAGGAAGTTTCACACTAAAGTTTTCTGTGACTCTTCAGTTGTCTGTACTGCCTTCCTTTCACACTGATTCCTTTTTGCTCAACTGTCAGCCATAGCCTTCTCACCAAGGTGCTTCACAGTTCTTCATAAACCACCTTCAAGTTACCATACAAGGAGGCCTTCCCTAACATGGATACAGTATAGGAACACTGGGATACTATCTGTCAATCCTCTCACAGTTTACAGCCAAAACCACTTGTGTAACTTTCCCAAGCTCCTAGGACCTGGCACCGAGCCAGCTGAGACACAAAAGCCTTTCCAACTCCTGTTCACAAGGTAAACTTTACCCAAGCTGCTACCCTCCAGATCAGGTTCCCTTCTACAAACAGGATCAGAACTGGGCCCTGGACTAGCCTGTACTTGACTTTACTCATACTGAAGCATTCCTTTCTAAGAAGCTGTTTCCTGTTGCGTTTTCTACAGTTTCTAGCCTTCAACCTAGCCTTCAATTTCCTTGTTTCTAAGCAAGGTGTGGTGACACAAAAGAATATGATATTCTTACATGTATGAACTGTGACTATACCTGAAGTTCTGGATGGATTATTGGAAAGGTTTGGGCAGGTGTATTACACTAGTCTCTTTTCAAACTCAGCTCACCGATACAGCAGTCTTAAAGACTTTTTTAACTTTCTGCATCTGCTTGGAGATAATCAGGAGTAGATCAAGGTCAATTGTACTGTCCTTCTGCTGGTTATACAGTTATATAGCTATACAGAAATAAGGTAATCTATAATGCTTCATACCTGTATTGATTCTCGTAATCCAATTGTGCCTTTGAAACGACACAGAATGTCTTCTCTATACCAGAATCAATGTCTCGTTGTGGAAGGCCGCAACTGCAGACTTCCATTTGTTTAGTCTTCCTTTGTATTGAAAAAATCGAAGTCACCAACAGCCCTTATTTGTGTCTAGTAATAGACTTGATTCTTTGGTGGAAAGTTCTTTATATACAATGCTGGAAACCAGCAAATTGCTTTAGAAGTTACCTACCTACCTACATCATAGTACAGGTATGTGCTGATAACCAAAATAATTCAACAAGAGATCAACCTGTCAATGGCCTTATCACACCTCAGTCACAATCACCTATTTCACAGGCTTATTTCAGGTCCTGTATCTCTGTTGACTCAGGATTGGGGAATAACTTAGGCCTTTATCTTCAACACAGGGTAATTACACTGATAAGGTGGGGTGCTGGCATGTCTGGTCTTTACACCAGATAGTTGGGGTCAAAAGGAGTAGGAAATCAGAATTAAAGACCACAAGATTTGTATCTTACCTTTGGAGCCCAGGAAATTTGAAAAGTTAAGGCCATTAACAACTTCTCATAGTACATAAGTTTATGTGCAGTGTGATGACAATTAATGAATTATAGAAATAGAATCTATAACGCGACTATTTGAGTCTGGCATTTCTAATAGCGTAATACAAATGCACTTGGAAAGATGCCGAGAGGTTTAATTAAAACTTTCAATCAAACCTCCCTCCCCCAAAGGTTGGTGACATTTTGAGAAAATGTACTATTCACATATTCACATATTTAGCAAACAATGACTACACGATGTATATCTTCTAGCTCTGTCTGGATTTCATCCAACAAAGGTCACATGAAGACAAACCAATGTTGACAGGTGTCGTTTGACATTCAAAAACCTTGCAAGGAATACGTGTAACTAGTTACATTTGTATAGTTTGCTTTCACTATAAGTATAACACTGGTGGGATAGCACAGGAAACACTTACCCATTGCCTTTCTTATCATGTAAAACCACAAGTTTTCTAAACAAAACACAAATGTAAATAAGAGCCCACCATACTAGCCCAAGGGGTGGAAAATTTTAATAGCAACACACCCTCATTACTGATGTCATAGACCTTTCTGACACCAATTGGTGTCTAGTAAATGATCGCTGCAGCGCCTGAGGGAAAGGGGGTATACTTTATTCCTATCTGATTGGGCATTGGACATTGAAACTTGGGAAAAGGAGGGGGCTCAGCAGACAGCAGCGAATAGAAGACAGTGGAAAGCAATGATGGCCCGCCTCAACTGGTAAGGGTTGATGATTATGATGAAGAATATGATTTACCCATTCCCGATTGACTTCACTTAACTTATTATTCTTTCAGAAACAAACCAATTCTGTCAGTTTCTGACAAGTCCAGAAAATGGTAGAAATCCTTTCTGAAGTTGTCCCCCTCATTATTTATGTTCCTTTGGGACAGCCCATTACTGGTGTTTGGGTGATTATAACCCAATTTGGGAGTACAGGATTAAGAAAGATTATATATTTCCCCTAAGGGAATACAGCTTCCTCTGTAGTTGGGCCTCTAGAAAATACAACTTGTACAAAATTACAAACTAGAATTTAAAATTGTTCTATTGACAGGAGCAAGCCAGTAAAATCCTGACTGTCCTGACCACTTCTACTAGTATCTCTGTGACCCAACCTCTGCTTGGAGAATAACAATGTACACTTTTGATTTGTTAGAAAACACACCAAGTTAGAAACCAGCAACAAACCTTCTTCCTACCCTCCTCCCTAACTACCATCCTCAGATAAAATCTTTCAGCTCCTCCACACAGGACACACTAAACATCTCCTGTTACTCCCTGACAAGCCTGATGTCTGTGTGCTGATGGCTTCCAGACCAGATACCTGTCCTGCTGTACTGCACAGGATATCTGAGCCCTGCTGAGGTCTCCATACAGGCCAGACTCCCATCAGCAGGTAGGGGTCCCTACAGACAACTTTGGGCTGGTGTGGTAATGTACCTGGTAACCAGTTTGTTTTGCAGTACATGTGTGTGAACCTGTATGCTTCCTTAAATTTTCCTACTGGCAGCCAAAGCAACACATCAAAAAATAACATTTCAAAACCTTGAGATGAAAAAAAAATCTGGCAAAATTTGAGTACAATGTTTAAGTAATCAGTGGGTATCACTTTTGTTAGATCGATGCTCATGATTCTTTTTTAGTGATTTTTTTACTAACAGACCACTCATCTTCTTCCATAAAAAGTGCTGTATCTTGATTAAAACTTTCTGAAAACCCAAGTAAACCAGATCTCAGATAAGGTTACTGGAGGGTCTCCAAGCAGGGCATTTGGAAAATACTTGGCGTGACAATCTCTCTTCTGAGCAAGGAGGTTCAATATAATATAATAAAGTTACACATGTATATAGAGTCTTGTTCTGAGCTACTGTATTGGCCCAAACTGGGTTGAATTGATAATGTTTAATGATTTTTAATCCCCCTTTAATGATGTGGAATGTGATGGGAATTGCAGAAACCCCTTTTACATCCCGATGACATCTGGATTGGTGAACATGTATCCTAGAGGGATGTGCCCTTGGAACCCCTTGGGTCAAGTCTGGTTAGGGCAAAATACCAGGAAATTAAAAAAAAATCTGCCCATGTCATGTCATCAGAAAAAACAGACAGCAGTGGTTTACTGTACAACTGATTATTTTTTCAGCTGGTTGTTTAACGTTAATTTGAATGGCAAATTTAGGGTTATTTGATACAACTTTTACACAAATTGATAGTGCAACAGTAGATAAGATAAAAACACTTCTGAAAAATTAAGATGTTGTTGATGGATACGCCAGTTTACTGATGTGATTAATTGCAGAGGAAGCCAGCAGCCCGGAATTAATGCCTGAGACAAATCTGACATGCATGACTTCACTGACAGAGTAGGAAATGCCAGCCAATCTTTGACATATAGCAGGTCCCAATCTCCTTATCGGAAAACCACGTCAATGTTCCTGATGAGAAAGATATATTTCCGTGGCAAGGGTCTACATACTAACACAATGGACACAACATAATCAGTCTTGACACCGGCATCGGTTTACCGAAAAAATATTCCCTACGTGATAAAAGCCTGGGCGCTACTGGTAATATACTTATCTCCTGTACCCGATAGTGACGTTATACATGATTATACAGATAAGAAATCGCCCTGCTTGTCACAAGTAGTAACAAGATCTAACGAGGACATGTGAAGATCCCACAACTCACGCCCCTAAATCCCCAATAACTTTTGTGGCGGTGTCCTGGTGTGTATTGGGTAAAGTTGTTTGTTGTTAGACGCTAAAACATAAACCACAAACAAAACAACAACGCTAACGTTGTTTGTTACCAATTGCATTTTCCCTTTAGCAAATTACATTTAGTAGCCACGGAAAATTGATTTGATTTCCAAGGGCCAGTAACGAAGGAGTCAAGAGTTTCTGAGTCATCAAACAAGAAATCTTTTTAAAAAAGCTGTGCCTTGCCGCGTATTTTATGTTATTTTGGTAAGTTAGACTAGATTCTACGCTTAAAAATCCCGAGTTCCACATGTCGCCCCCCTCCCCCTCATTATCATAATTTATGTCAGATGAATTATTGGCACATTAAACAGGTTTTGTAAAACTTTTTGACCCACAATGAATATGCATTATTTTTTATTACAAACTAAGTTCCTTCTGATGCAATTTGTGATATATATTTATATGAACATGGTGAGTTAAAGCGTAGATTTATTACGCTGGACCACATACAGTAACATGCGTCTAGAAGAGCGTTTTAATACTCGTCTGGAATGTACCATTGTCTAACTAAGCCATGAAACTCGGCAAGGAAAGGGGAGTACGCATGCGTGGCGTCGTGTAGACGCTTCTGCCGCGTGCTGCAGGTCTAGAGCTCTTTTTCAGCCATTTTTGTATGGTTGGAGTGAGAGTCTAGGCCGGAGGTTTAGTCAGTCGGTTAGCTGGTTTTACCAGGATCATTTCGATGGTTTTCGATCTTCTGTAAGTTGATTTTTGGAGGAGTTACGGTGTTTTTCGTGCCACCGACACCCTCCACGTCGAGCGTACGGGTCCCCCCTACGTCCTCGTGCCGCTAGACGAGGGTAGGTGGACACGTGCAATCTTTGCCGGTAGATATTTCCCTTGCCCGTGAAGGGATACTCTTCCTACTTTGTAGGAAAGGAAACCAGGTTTGTGCCAACATTCCTACATAGTCTTGTTTCGCTCCGAATTGAATTTGTGGTGTTTTGAGCTGTTTCTGTACCCTCGCCCCCCGGCCATAGTGGGTGAAGGGGTTGGTACAGTCCAAGCACACCGCCTGGTGCCACTGTTTTTTTGGGTCAATCGCTATTTTTAGAATAGGTGGCATTCCGGGGCTCTAAAAGAGGTTTCTGGAGACCCTAGAAGGAACCTTCCATATACTCCACAGAGAAATAGACTGATTTCGGACCAGGCAAAATGAGGAGAGACAACTCAATTTGCGTTACGTATACCGCTCAGAAAGACAAGTTATCTGAGCAGGAGACCTGGGCACTCCTGGACTCTGTGGGGATACCTACATCCAGTCTCCAGACAGTGCAAGCGCTGAACGCTACGTCTTTTGATTTGACCTTCCGTACGCTTCACGATAGAAAGTTGTATGGGGGTAAACTCTCGGCACTACAGTACTTAGATGTCCGTGTGTACGGAAGTGCTGAGACAGTCGTCACAGCAACCCGTATACCGGACGAGTTTGATGACAATCACGTACGGCACTGGCTATCCCGTTATGGACAGGTCCTGGCTTCCCGTATGACCACCTACAGGGACAGACCTACTGTCCGTAATGGGAACAGGCAGTACAAGGTTACACTCAAACCAGGGGCAAACATCCCGTCCTCTTGGAGGTTAGCAGACGGTCGGTTAGCCTTTTTCCGGTACGTCGGACAACAAAGAACATGTCTGAAATGTTACCAGGAAGGGCACGAGGCAGCACAATGTACTGTCATCTTCTGTAACAAATGCCAACTGATTGGGCATACCTCTGCGGAATGCAGCAATCAAGTAGTCTGTAATCAGTGCGGCAAGGAGGGACACACCGCACGTCGGTGCCCCACGTCATATGCCAACAAACTGCTGCCTGACAATAAGTGGACCAGCGGTCCGGCTGCTGAGGCAACCGTGGCCAGTGCTAAGACCCCTGGTCAGAGTGAGCAGTCTCAAGTAAACGAGACTGTCTCCAGTGGTAAGAGTCAGAGTGAGCAAACAAACGAGACTGACTCCAGCGACTCTGGGTCGGAGGAGAGCGGGGAAGATGATTCCGCCGAGGAATTTGCTTCCTCTGACGAACTGACGGAGAAAGAAAGGGAGCTGCTTCTTGAAGCAACCCAACCATCTCCGAGCTCTGCGGAGCGCATTGAACCAAACGGGGAGCAAGAAACAGCCCATCCTCGCAACAAGAAGCGCAAGAAGCGCAAGGGCAAGGCCAAAAATGGCCGCAAACAGAACAACGAGGTCGAAGAGTCTCAGAGTCAGACACCAGTCAAAAATGTGGTGGCCAAGAAGAAGGCCCCACATACTGGAGACCCGTCATCTGACGCGATGGAAGTCGACCAGCAGACCTCTAAAAGGCCTGCGCCTTCCGACGAAGAAGTCAGCCCAAAAAGAAAGAGTGAGCCGTCGACAGTAACGAAGGGCCCTCATAGTCCCGGTTACGACCTTCCCTTATCAGGAGAGCTAGCCATCGACGAGTTCACGTCATCTGGAGAATCTCTATAATGATGCCCCAAAATATGCATAGGCTCAATGCCTTCTTTATGTTAACGATGGTGGTTATAGCAACCTTAAACGTTTGCGGGATGCGCAATCCCAACAAACGCAAACAGGTATACGACTATTGCAGACAACACAAATTTGATATTGTTTGCCTGCAAGAGAGTCACATTACACATGTGGATGAACCTACTAAGTGGGAAAAGGAATGGGGAGGGCAGGCCCTATGGAGCCTTGGTACGCCCAATTCTAGAGGTGTAGGCATCCTGCTTTCCCCATCCCTTGACTTGAAAATAACTAAGAAATTCTGCGATGATGAGGGTCGCGTAGTTTCCGCAGTCCTGGCTGACGGCACGCGCTCTCTTCGAGTGTGCAACGTATACGCACCGAATGATGCAGCTGAACGATCCACATTTTTCCGTGGTCTAGGCAATTTCTTATCCAACTCTGAGTCCACGGTCCTTTGTGGGGATTTCAACTGCATTGAGTCTCCCAGCCTAGATAAAAGAGGGGGGAATCCAAGTCGTAGTTCTGGAGGTTCGAAAATTCTAAAGAACCTCTGTGCTAGTCACAGCCTACATGACTCATGGAGGCAGCTGAATCCGGATGGGCGCGTATATACGTGGCGTCAACCTGATAACGCTGTAGCATGTCGACTGGATAGACTTTACTCATCCAACAATCTGCCCGTCTCTGGCCATTTTTTCCGGCCTGCATACTTCACAGACCACGATTGTGTGGGAATTGATGTGCTTCCAACAGCTAAAATGAAGTCTTCCATGTGGAAGTGCAATGTTTCCATCCTAAAGAACAAAGAAGTCCAGTCGGACTTCACTGCGTCCTACAAGGACTGGCAGACTTTGAAGTTAGGTTACCCTTCCCTGAGATCTTGGTGGGATGACGTCAAAGACCGAACCCGCTCCTTGTTTATTAAGCACTCATGTAAGATAGCCAAAGACAAAAGAGAAGTTCGTTACCAACTGAACAACACTTTAGGGGATCTGACCAACCAGCTTAATGCTGGTGCGGTCTCACCTGATGTCCTGAGACAATATAAGGCCACGAAAGACGCACTGTCAGAGTTGGCAACCTCTGAAGCTCAGGGCGCCATCGTCAGATCCCGAATCAAACAATTTGAGGAGGGGGAAAAGTGCACGTCCTTCTTTCTAAAGCAGGCCGCTTCCAACGGCAAGAAGAAAAGGATCTGTGCCATACGAGACTCAATGGGACAAGTTGTCCATGAGGATGACGAAATCGCAAATGTTTTCTACGAATTCTACGCAGAGCTGTTTGCTGAGGAACCAGTGGACCCGGTTGCCTCTGACCAGCTTTGTGACAACCTTGAAAACACATTGACCCCAGAGGAGGCCCAAGCATTGGAGGCCCCTGTCTCAACCGACGAAATGTTAAACTCAGTCCGCAGCATGCAAAATAATAAATGCCCGGGCAGTGATGGTCTACCCAAAGAGTTCTACACGACCTTCTGGCATCTGATTGCCGACGACCTCCTGAAGGTGTTTCAAGAAGCTCTTGATGCTGGAGAACTTTCCTCCAGCCAGAAGTTTGGGGTTTTGACACTGTTGCCAAAGAAGGGAGACGAATTGGACCCCAAGAACAGGAGACCAATCTCCCTCCTAAACACCGACTACAAAATTTTGACTAAAGTTCTTAATAACCGCCTTCAGTCTGTAATAGCGTCGGTGTTGCACCCGGACCAAACCTGTGGTGTACCAGGAAGGTCGATCCAGTGCAACCTCCGACTCACACGAGACATAGTTGTTTACGCAAATAACAATAACATCGAATGTGCTATTGTCTCCCTTGATCAAGCAAAAGCCTTTGACCGTGTCAACATCTCCTTTCTACAACAGACTCTCGCACGAATGGGATTTGGACCTTCCTTTCGGAAGTGGGTTTCAATACTTTACAACGACATCTCCAGTTCCGTTTTGGTGAATGGCTCCCTGTCGTCTCCCTTCGCCCTAACAAGGGGAGTGCGGCAGGGATGCCCACTTTCGCCACTGTTGTATGCAATCTCTCTTGAGCCGTTTGCGGCGACAGTCCGCAAAGACTCTGAGGTGCATGGAGTAAAACTCCCAGGCGGCTACGAAGCCAAAATGTCTCTGTATGCAGATGATAACTCTGCCTTCCTGACATCAGACGACTCTATCGTCAGGCTGTTTGACCTTGTCGGGCTGTACAACAGAGGCTCAGGCTCAATGTTGAACCTAGACAAGTGTGAGGGGTTATGGCTGGGGAAATGGAGAAATAGACCAGACACCCCTGTACAAATAAAATGGACATCTGGGTCCATCCGTCTGCTTGGTGGGGTCTTTGGCAACATTGACATGCCCCTAACCAACTGGAAGGATGGTAAACGCAAATTTGTTGAAACCTTACAAGGATGGGGAGCCAGATCCCTCTCCTTTACAGGCAAAGTGACAGTGGCAAACTCTCTAGCCACCGCCAAACTGTGGTACCTGGCGTCGGTGTTCACCCCTCCTGATTCGGTCATGAAGGAAATCAATACCGCACTGTTCGCCTTTTTCTGGGACAAAAAGCGTGAGATGATCAGCCGAAATACCATCTACCTTCCTCCTGAGAAGGGCGGCTGGGGCCTAATCGACATAGCAAAGAAGGCAAAATGTCTGTACAGTCGGCCTTTCTCGGACATCATGTCCCAGGAAGACTTACCTTGGGTGCAGCTCGCCAGGTACTGGCTCGGTATTTTCATTAGACGTTTCGACCCGTCAACATGGTCCAATAACATGCCCCACTCCCCGAATGCCCCTCCCCACTACAAAGCTCTACAGTCCCTGGTATCTGAACTCGTAGAGGCATCCCCCTCTAAAAAGTGGGACCCCGGGTGCACTACGCGGTCTCTATACGACAGCCTTCTGAAGAAGGATGCTCACGTTCCAAGCGTCTGTCTTAACAAGCGTTCTGTTCCCTGGCCATTAACCTTCCAATCTGTTCAACACCCACTCCTGGAGAACAGACTGAAGGACACTGCATGGCTGGTTGCACACCACGCCCTCAAAACGAATGCCCTGCTCTGCTCGAACTGGGGTTACATTCGCTCGGGAACTTGTCCAAGGCAGAATTGTAAAGGCCACGAAACTGTAGAGCACGCCATGTGGTACTGCAGCGAAGTGCTGCTAACATGGACTTGGGTGGAGGGTTTTCTCAGGAGGTGGGTCATGTCAGACTTCCGAATAAATAAACAGATGGTTATCTATGGCATCCTGCCACCCTCATGGAAAAAATGCAAGATAGATGCTATCACCTACACCCTGGCCGTCGCGAGGAAACGCATATGGTCCTCACGTTGTGAAGCACTCTTTGACAAGACCTTTTCGACTCATGTCGAGATGGTCCCATACATCAAGGAGTGCCTCCGCTCAAGAATAAAGCTTGACTTTGTACGTCTGAACGAAACAACGTTTATGTCTCTGTGGTGCTCAGTGCAGTGGGCGAGGGTCGACGGGGGAAAACTGCGACTACGCTTTTAATCCCCTGCTTCCCCCCTGTAGTCGTATCAGTCTGGTATGAACTGTCTGTCTTGTACGTTTCGTATGTCCTTTTTATTTGGATGTGTCAAGTTGGCAGGAGTGGGTTGGTGGGAGCTCGGCGGACAAGTAACCTGTTGTGGGTAGCTTGACACATCCCTTTTTCTTTCCTTCTTCTCTTGTATGTTCTTTGAAATGATGTAAAAAAAAATGAAAACAGTGAAAAAACGTCTTGTCTCTCTTGTCTAGTTTTCTTTCTTTTTTGATTTTGTTATACCCCCATTAAAAACGGGCCTTTGGAAGGGGCTTTGGAAGGGCTGGGTTAAAAGGTCCGTCCATTGATCCATGGAAAAAAGCTGGCGTAAAGCCTTGCCTGGCGGCAAGGCAAAAATTACTCTTCAAGTCCCTTGATTTGCGTTTCAAAGCAAAGAAGCCAGCGGAATTTCTCAGGGAGAGCTACTTAACTACCACAACAAAAATGGAGAAGACAAAATCCACTAGGCTATTTTCCGAGATGGGTTGAGTAACTGTGTAAGGATTCCTATCTGTAATTTTGGGCTTTCTAGTTGAATAGTCCTAGACGCTATACTGGTTTGGTTAGATCAGCTGTAACTTCGCAGTGGAGTGGAAGCCAGTTGTGGTACCGGTTTCGCCACGAGAGTCGGAAATGTTACACAAAACTATGATCTACAACAACACGTACTCACCAAACAACAGGGCGATGCTCCCCAAGAATTCCCAGAAAGATCCGAGTGATCAGGAAATGTTTGAGGGTCCGAAAAGGAGGAGTAAGTTTTGGCGATCACACCAGCGGGGCTTGAGAAGAACGCTAGCCGGGAGAGTTTGACTACTCCGCGCCGCGACTTTCAGGCGCAGTGCCGGTAGAGTAAACACGGCAGGGACACCCGTGGTAGGCTGGGGAGACGCAAAATGGTATCGTCCAATAGGGGTGTCTTAGGTAAAATTCATATTCCTTTTATCAAAAATCTTAGATTCATACACGTTTTCTGCCTGAAGAGTTATGTCTGATATGATATCAATACTTAAGCAAATATAATAAATGAGAAATATTTTACAATTCTCGTTTTTAGATTTCTGTAAATGTAACAGATAACTTTGGAGAATAGAACACTCCGGAGTGAGGTAATTTAATGCAAATCAGGGGTCCCTTTTGTTATTGTTTACTGTGACGCCCAGGAAGCTGAATAAGCCTGGCATGCGGCTGTTGAATGGGGCAAGGGGAAAAGCCAGGAGTCCAGCCTTGTGCGCTTTGGTGATAGGTGCGAACAAGGAGGTTAATATTAAACCTCCTTGGTGCGAACAAGGCTGGACTCCAGGCAACTACTAGTTGAAAGAATTATAGAATATAACGTTAGACTGAGAAATGTACCGATGCCATCAAACTAGATTTTTCTCCCTGGCCATGCACTTTTCCATTGTGCTTCCCCACAAGAAGTTTTGATGATGTAACGTCCTTGATGCTACCACATAAATGTGAAAAAACTGATATGAGAGAGATAATGAGATGATATAGCTTTATATGTTATAAAGGAGGTCTCAGATCACCTCCTTGATGTTAGGAACATAAAAATGTGAGCGGACTGGACAAAAAAGTTGAAGAAATTATGTATGGTTTAATCAACAATAAAGTGCTTATTTTAAATCATAGATCATGGAAAAGGCCACCCAATACCTGGTAAGATAATTTTCTGGCAGTACATTAACTTCTGCTACATGCATCTAAAAGTTTGTGTGCAACAGATTTTAACACGAAAGCCTTGAGTCTTGATGACTAATTTCTTCCAGATAGGTATTTTTTCAACAAGCTCTTTTTGCTACCGTATGAGAAAACTTTTGATAGATACCTGCTAATATCTAGGTCACTGATGGCACATTCTAAAACATCATAGCATTGTATATACAATTGGGTATACTTCATTTGAGCTAGCTTTCTCAGCTGCATCTATGGTATATAACATGCATCAGCCAAACATTTCCTTGTGTCCCCAAACTACTCAGCTGAAAAAATCCATATGAAACAAAACTCATGGAATGTCATCGTACACTTACTCAGGTTTGGTGAACGGAATATTGTGTACTCTGCACTAATCTTTCAGCTGCCTCACTAATAACAAATCATCCTCAAAACGACACTCTTCGATTGAAGTTCACTTTGCTGGAATTTCACCTATGTCTGCTGGGTTCTGCCGACATGCAAGATTTTTAAAACATCTGCATCAGAATAAACTCCAACCTTCCTGTTGATGTCTGGAGCTGATATAAGTTTCGCCAATCAAAATTCCAAGTCTGTTCAAGGCTCCTGGCTTTTTCAAAGTTTGATCCAAACCAGTCGGTGTCTGTGTGTTTTATGACTCTCGTGCTTAAGTTTAAAGCTAATGTTCAGAAGTGTTTAATGAATCAATAACAGATGTCTGAAGTGGATTTCTTTGCAAATTTCCCTTGTAAAAGTATATGTTGACAACTCTTGTAAATTCATCACTAATGCATTACATCTCACTACACCACTTCCATGCAGACCCCTTCCAAAAGCACCCATTTAAAAAAACAAACTTGCTACTGATGTCAACATCTGATAAGGAACTCACAAATGCAGCCATGGGTGGAATTCTCTAGCTTTTAAAAGATCTAGGCAGGATTTTCAACTTTCAAAGTTTCATACTATCCAGGGGTGGGCTGCAGATTGTCACACTTAAGAACCACACCTGCAGCAATGCCTGGTCATTAGCAACATGAGCAACATGAGCAACATGGTACTCATTTGAAATTTGAAACCACAGCAAATTTTGCAAAAGATCTCAAAATGGACTTCATTCATCTATTTGTAGAATCTCTGTTCAAAATCAAGATTGGACTCGGCAAACCTGTTTCATTTCTCTGGCCTACAAAGTTTCCTGGCCACAGCATTCCTGGACGTTGTTCGACCAAGGTTCCATCAACCTTGGTCCTACGGGGTGCTTTCTGATGGAGTTGCTTTTTATAAAGTATGCCACTAATCACCACAGTAAAGATCACAAAGAAAAAGAAGGTCATTGAAAAGAGTCTGTCCATATCTTGTCTTTGTTTAATTGCTGAATAGACTAGAATGACCCTCCCCTTAAAAAAAAAAAGAAAAGCACTTGATACAACACAAGCAATTAGACAATGTTGATCCCATCTGCAAAGAATAGGAGCTTCATCAAAGGATGGGTACGGTGTATCAACTGAGCCATGTTTGTTCTGCAGTGTCGTTTGTCTCAAAGGTTGCCGACTGGGGGAAATCCCTGGAACATCCGGGTGGGCGCAGGTACGGATACCTGGCCAGGTGTGCAGCAAGCCAGCTGGAACAGGTCTATCATCACTCAGGGATGAACAGGTACCCCGGTATGTACATTTTTACAGGTGAATTAATTTAAGAGTCATTTATGAAACTTCTGTTGTACTTGATGGACATTGGTTAAACTTCATTTTATCTAAAACCTCAGGTTTGCTACATCCAGTGAGTTTCTGGATGAGTAGCCTGATTTAATCGCGCTTCTCAGGCCCGTCGTACATTGCCGCGCGGGAGGAGTCTACAAGCTCCGGATAGCGGAGCTTGCGTTACACAGACTACTGGATGAGGTCTCTTTGCTTTCAGACCTAACTGTTATATGAGGAAGAGAGTTGACCAAGCAAGCAGATGATCAGGCCATAATCTACATTTTGTTGTTTTCAGGACTGAAAAGGCTCGCCTTTTCAAAGTTTCAATACTGTAAGGAAAATGAGCAGTCTTTTCTTGTCCTCAGAGTCTCACCTTATGCTTACCTAATCATGCTATTCAGTTTCTTCCTCACAGATATATGAGTAACAATGCTACAAGGATACAGTTCACAGACGAAAGATCTATCTAGAATATCCTACATACCTGAGGAAAGTTTCCCGAGACAGGTGATGACTAATAAACCCATCAAACAGGTGGCTGAGCACAGGTATGACCCCCTGTCCATGTGTAAGTGATACCAGCCAGGATAATCCCCAGGTAAACCAAACACACTCAGATAATCCTGCTGACTTCAAATAGATTTAGCTTGTCTAGTCTACCAGTATACGTACATAAAACACAGAGTCAGTACTACATAGGATAGGAAAGGAATGCTGAGAGTCTGCAAACAGGCTTCTGAACAGTCATCATTTAACGTTAAAAAATTCTCTTTCAAAAAGCTTTTTCATATGTATGAAATCTTTTCCAACTCTTTATATATATAAATGCTAGCTTAAATCAAGGAGGTCAAAAATTAACCTCCTTGCTTAAATTATACTATCACTAGTTATGAACCACTATCATACAGGGTGTTATGAAAAATTACTCTCCAACTCTGAAATTGCTTTGATACTGTGATCAAATGAGTTGCCTTGGATGAAAGCTGCCAATAACAGCACACACTTCATGCATCAGATGAGAAAATCAGTAGGAAGAATACACACCACATAAAGTTCACTCCATATGAACAGGACATTCCACACAGACTGATGCATCCAATTAGCCAGTGCAGAACATGCATGGGATCCGCTTCTCAAACAGACAAATCCCTGAAGATTTCAGTAAGCCTGGGAAAGCTGCAGAGGTTTGCACAGTGTGGCTGTGAATGGAGAAGGTGGATTTTCCCCGCAGTAGAATTGGGCTAAGTGGATTGGGAGAAGTGGACAGTGCACGACTTTAATATTTAATGTTCACCATTTGGGAATCAGCACTACATGCCCTATAAGAGGCAGTGCTAAGGAGGAGGTGGTGGAACAGATCGTCTAGCTCAACTAGTGATTAAGTTTAGGGAGGCCTTTATTTAGTTATATCCATCAACAGTTAGACAAATGCCTTTGACTATTTGAACCAAGGTTGAGGTACCTTGTTTGTACCACCCTTCATGCTGATTGACAATTAAGTTCATGGAAAGTGTTGAATATTTCCAGACAAAGTACATGGAAAGCCCTTACTTTGTGCGAAATAAGGTTCTTCAAAAAATGATGAAAGAAAGTAATAACAGAGCAGCAAAAGTGTAGCAACTTTGAAAGCACTTTTTTTGCAAACTTACATTTTATCTGGCTTCTGGATGACACTGTACATCAAGGTGTCATTGTCATTGTTGAAGATGAAGTGACCTTGTTGTTAAAAGTAGTGACCTTGTTGTTCAATCAGGGGACCTTGGTCGTAAAAAAAAAAGTGACCTTGATGTTGATAGAGATTTACATTGTATTTTTGCACAGCAGCATCGTTGCTGCTCATATTCTATGCTGGTCCCAAATCCCTTTTGTTAGACTTCATTTCCTGTTACGGACACCCCCGTGACAGGTCCTATTGTTCTGACGCTCCAGGTGTGATCTGTTCACGACAGTTTGGACACGACACGTCTCTGTTACAGACTCTCAAGGTGAACTTCTAAAACACTTAACACAGCCTGGACACTGCTTTCCCATTAGAGGGGCTCCATTATTCATGGCAGGGGGCCCATTAATAACCTTGCTGAATGATTGACAGGTACCTGGGGTAAGTCTGCTGGAGGTTCTTCATACCGATGCTTAGGTTTCCAAATTGATACATTTATTTTTTCTGAGAAAAATTTTTTTTTCCATTTCTTTGTAAGATGTAATGCTAGTTCACCTTTATCCGCAGGGTAACCTATATTCATTGTGTTTACCAACATCAACTGAACGGACAGTGGTTTCAAGTTGTAATATGTTCAAGATACTGTAGTTTGAAACTACCGTCCATCGACGTCATATCCCTAAATACCCATTGCTGAAAGCAACTGATATAGGTTAGTCTAGCGTTAGATCTATTTGATAAAAAATTGAAGTTAACAAGTGTTAAAAGTACCTTGATTTTTCAAAATCAGGAATCGTCTTATATCATGACAAGGATGCCAGTGTGGTTCAGCATGTTTTAGCAAAATAGTCTTGCATATCCAGCAATATTTCAGCTGTTAAAACAAGTTGAGAGATGCTAGTGCATTGTGACAATATTTCAGCAGAGATGCTAGTACATTGTATGTGACGGACCATTAGATGCTGGCAACATTTCAAAGACTTTAAAGTTTGCCACCCAAGTTACTTTCTCCACCTGTTTATTTACACTCACCCCAGGAGAATGACTTGGTAGTAAAAAGACATTATTTTGGTTCCCACTCACCAGTCCCATGTTTCAGCAGAGCGTGACTCTGAAGTTATCTTATCCATTAACCCCTCACACTTGTGTAAACAATGTGGTTTGTAGACATCATGCTGTGAGCTGATCACCACAAGCTGGGAGACAAGTGATAAGATAAATTCAGACAGAGAGGCTACAAAAAGACTCACAGTCACAGTAGTGGGAAACCTAACTCTTCAGGAGATATTTTAATTCTCTGGGATTGTCATTGGAGGGAAGGTTTGACTGTCACAGATGGGTCAATTTCTACAATAGCTACTGAATCATGACTTGACTATTACACAATCTAGAAACATATTTCATGTTGGCATCTTTCACACATAAACACTGACAGATTATACATTTGTATAATGTTTCAACATGTACAAATATATTTCAACCCCATTCACCATACTAACATTGTAACATTACCCTAAAATTGTAGCTTAATGATACTATATGTCCTAATATTACTAACAGTAGATATAAAATTCATACACTAGACTAATTGACAAGTTTCACTGAAGATTGAAGAAAAGGTTATGGATTAATTATGCACATTTTGCTCACAATTTGCCTTATGGTGCTTTTCTGCTAATGTATAAAGAAACTCCTCAGCATGCATCCTGTCTTCTCTTCATAAATCAGGCTTATCTTAAAAGCCTCTTCTGGAAGCTATTACTGCTCCTCCTCTGTCAGCAGCTTCCCCCCACTGCAGGTTTGATTGACAGGGCTGACAGACAAGCTGTGGCCTGAGCTTCCCATCCACTAAATCATGGGATCTCATTTTTTAAAAGGGGGTTACTGGAGACAAAATCATATCAAAGGGATTGAATCAAGAAGTTATATTTTGATCCAGAGAACTAGTCTAATGTAACAGTCAAAAACCGCTTTGATCATCAATTCCTTTGACATCACTTTTGATCAGTTCAACTAGAAGCCACGGATCCTTGTATCCACTTCCACACTTTCATGATGACTTGGAAAAGAACAGTTGAGCGGGACCTTATGAAGTTGTGAGGGGGCTTATTGAGATAAAGTTGGGTGGGGGCTCAGTAGACAAAGCAGTGGAAATTAATGATGGCCAGCTTCAGTGCAACTACTGAAACGCTGTAATGATGATGATGATGATATCTTTTTATGCAAGGTGGTTTCTCAACATCTAAAACTACACACTGTTCAGACCTGAAAATTAAGTGTAGGAATGGCAAAATGAACTACATGTAGTTTGCATCTTGTGTGCTGGTATAAGAAGTCTGGATTCTTAACGCTAGTTCACCTTTATTAGCGGGGTAACTTATATCAGCTGTACCTAAAAACAGGATATTTAGGGATATCACATAGCTTCAAATCCCTTTTTTCTTCAATATAATGCAGTTTGAAACCACTGTCAGTCGACTTGATATCCAGAAATACCCTGGTTTTAAATAAAACGGATAAAGGTTTCCCCGCGAATAAAGCTGAACTAGCGTTATGAATAAGCAACTTGGTAAGCTCCCGCTGACCCAATTCCGGCTGCTGCCCAGAGCAACAGTCTTGTTTATACATTGCAGCTTTTCTAATGATTAGGTGTGCAGACTCAACAATGGCTGCTTCTAATTTCAAGAGGAAAGTAAACAATTTAGTTGACAGGAAACTTTTGTAACTGTTTACAGTAGGGCCCTACTGGGGAACAGGTGGTACCGGGTAATGGTCCATGCCTAAAGATTGACTAATTATGAACGACTCAAGTTGTTTGATATCATCTTCAAATCCACCCTGAGAGGGAAATTCTGTTTGCAGAGTCTGGCGGTGGAACCCAGGTGGCCCAAAAAACTGTCAAAAATTATGACTGAGTGGAACAGCAGGGCTTTCTGTGGCTGTGGAAGGAATATACAAATACACTCTGAGGGCCGCGAAAGAGAGGGGTGAATCAACAATCATACATTTTGGATTTTAGCAAGTGGTCAGGGTTTGATTCCCTACGATGACATTGTATGGGAAGAACAGTTATAGCCAAGGGTACCGTCCTATTTCTACCGGGGTTCCTTGCACTTCAATGCTCCCTATTTTTATTAGTGCAGCGAGTGCAAGGAGCCCCGATAGATAGGATTCCGAGCAATAGGATGGTACCCAGGCTAGACAGTAGTGCACAAACACAAATATTGTCAACATGAAATACCAGAGTACCTGTTTAGACGTGACTTTGGACAGTGACAGTGCTTGGAATAAAAAAATGAAAAGTCTTTTTCCTATAGGATAAATAGTGTACGTACAAAAACTTGTAGCCTGGTCACCATTCTCCACTTGTCTGCCAGGGGCATTTCACCAGGCCCAGTCTCCTTGTTTCTTTCTGGCAGTCTATCTTTTTAGATTAGAGTTCTAGCTGGCTTTATGAGTTATTGTACCCTGTGAGCAAAGCAATTAAAACCAACCCCATAACAATTCTCCAGTGTGAACTACAAACTGGGGGTATAACTCTCAGCACCATAGAGATAGCAGTTTTCTCAGGATGGCATGGTTACCCTGTACCAGGCTACAGAACATGGGCACAGGTTCTCTGGGGTGACATGGAAAACTCTATAGGTTTTATGCACTGTACACTCATTATGCACAAAACATTTTTGAATGACAGAATACACAATACATGTTTGTATATGGAGACTGCTGCTCATGTGTATGATAACAAACCAACACCGGTCAAGCTCACCCAGAGTGAACAAGTTAAACAAACCTTGAAGAATTCTTTTTTGAAACCATCAACACTTACCTGCCGCCAGCTACTCGGTCATGTTTTGTCCCTGCATAGTCAGTAATGAGTGATTTTTGTGATTTACTTAGCAGACTTGATCTGGGATGCAAACTTTCAATGTTTAATCTGCAACAAAGCACCAAAACTCTTCAAAATTTCAAGAGTTAACTTTACTAAACACCCCACACAAAGAACTGGTACATGTACTACATTGTTCAGATGGCATGCTTAAAACTTTACCATTAAAATTTGAAACAATACTGACAATTCAAGAACAGATTGAATCGGATTACGTGTAATGCAACAAAAGCATTTCAAAAGCGTTTCTGATTCTGTTCAACTTGGGATTCACTTTCAGGATAGCATTCTTTCTGACCCAGCTACCTCAGTCCTGCACAAACAAGATACATGTATGTCAAAAGCGCCCTCTAATTATCAAGCGTAGTACTGCAGTTACTAGTAACTAAAAGCCTGTACTTAGCAAAAAGAAACATGCTACCCAAGAAAACTGCTTCAAAAATAGTTTATTCCAAGACACTTTTACATTTTAGCTATGAGACATACAAACCAATAAACAAACAAAACAGAGTGTAAACAAAATCTGTCATAACTGTAGGCTACCATAGAAACAATCACCTTTATAACAATACTTTCCCAGTAAAAGGAACACACAATGTAGTTCCAATGTAAGACTCTTGGGTAAGATATTTTGTTGAGAGAGACTGAGACATTATTTTTGCCAGATAACATTATTTCTTTTAGATACAATTTCCGAGAGACTGTCCTTTCTATGGTTATGTCTTTGTATTTTTCTTGTTGGCAAATAATAATTGCCATCATAAACACAATGGTGCACTTCCCAACAACATTGCTTATATAAAAGATAATACTGCTATATACAACCCTCATGTACCGGTAGAATCACCTAAAAACTCTTCACAATAGTCAGCAAGCAGGAGTCAAAACCAACTGTATTATTGCACATCTCCTGTAGCAACTAAGCCAAAGGTTAAAACCAAACTTTTTGAAAGTGTGGTCATCATGAATAATAACTGAAAAGATGCACATAAAAACCATACACTTTCATCAATTTCCAATCAATCTCACTGAAATTATCATCTACACAAGCCAAGTGATAGTACTCACAATATACAAAGATAAGGCCACACCAATTTAATTTCTTGGTTCACGGATTTTTTCATAAAAAATATGGAGCGAAAGGGCGAAATAAAAATTGTAAAATGGTTGGGGTAAAGCCGTACTAAAGGTAACGGCTAATCCAAAACATAAAGAAAAAAGTTTTCATGTTGAAAAAAGTACAAAAACACTATTTTTGTACAGTAACAGCACCTGTACCCACACTTTGAGGAGCTTATAATATAAAGGCCAATTTGCTACACCAGAAAGTTGGTGAATGGTTTCATTAATGGTGAAAATTTGCTGAGTGGTAATTTTTTTTTTTTTCCAAAAAAAAATAGGAGTGAGCGAATCCGTGAACCAAGAAATTAAATCGGTGTGGCCTAAGGAAAACAAAGGTAAGGAAAATAAACATATTTGTCCAGAAACCCAATCTGGTAGACGTGTAAAAATATACCGGTATCAATGAATACTGTTATGGATACCTATACTCTATAACAGAAATGACATAATACAGATGACATACCTCATTTTGAGGTAAAATCACAAAAACCGTCTTCTTCTTCAGACCTGTGTTACATGTAAATGTACTTGTACATTTGTATTATTGGGCAACAAACCATCATTACCTGTGCAAGTTCTACTTGTTGGTATTCTTTTTTCAACAAGAGAGTTTTCTGAAACAGCTACATCTAGTACATAATTGTGTACTATTTAACATGGCTTTTACGAAAATAATCTTTTCATATCTATGATATTTTTTTAACATGTGATTATGTTTGTAATATTCTGCTTTTCTACTTCCTCTTGTCTTCAGAATTCCCCACTTCCAGAGAAGTAGTCGCTTGCAAACTCCAGGAATCCTATGGAAATGTTCCCCTCTGCGTCGACTGTTACAGGAAATGTGATGGCAACCTTGTCTTTCTTTGGAAGCACCAAACGACCTGCCATTCAACAACAAAACAGACTGCGTTTTAAACTATCCATCCAACAATTCATGAACAAATACAGGCTCAAACAGACAAAAAAAAGAAACAATCATTACTATTAGATACTTGTTATTAGGATAACTTTTGTGATAAGTAAAAGATTGTGATTGAAAGACAAGAGAAAAACATGATACTAATTGACATGACAATAGTTGTTCATACATTGTACCTATTACAGGCTATACTGTAGATTATGAAACATTTGTTTTATTACATTGATACTATGTTACTAATCCTAAGCTATATGTTGAGGCCCAACTCACCTGTATCTAGGCTAAATCTCCAACTGTGCCATGGACACCGCACACACAGACTCTTGTCAGGAAGTTCCTCAATGTCACCAAGATGCAGGGGTCCACCTGAAGTTGGAAGTAAAGAATTTGTTAATGAACATGAAACTGTCTAATCTACAAATCACACTAAAACATACACTCTGCAAGACTGCAACTGATGCTGATACTTACCCAAGTACTGTAAATCTGAAGCTTAAGTTACGTGGTGTTTTTTTAGATTTATTTTTGCTATTAATGCAAAGTCATGACACTGAGACAGTCGTACTACAGAATTGTTTGAACTACGACTTCCAAACCTTTAGGCCTATGTAAACCTACCATATAACATAACCACTGACTGCAAAAGTAAATGAATTTACAGCTCTAGTAAACTACCAACCCAAATGAGGACATTTCTCCTGCATGGCGTACACCTTCTCCCCATGTCTGAAGAGAGCGATCTTCTCCTCGTTAATGTGAACCAGCGACCCCGACGGCGCACTCTCACGTCGTTTCAGCTTTGGACGGCTGTACTTTCCTTTCTGCTTGGGGTCCGACCAATCATATAGATCTGGGAGAAGATGGTGACAGGTGTTGTGATTACTTGAAAAATTTATGTCATGAAATGGGCTGTTCCAAAAAAATAACTGTAGAGGGGGGGGGGTGGAAGAGGTCAAAAATCAACTTTTGTCCCTACCCTACTTCCAATCCAAGAATTTTTCAAACCCTCCCTGGTTCCCAGTCCAAAATGCCTAGACTCTACCAGGCTTCGTGGATCGGTGGTCTAATTGTCGAAATTGGACAAATAGAATCTATAGTACGCAAGGGGAGTTAGCCGGCCAGAAGAGTACGTTTCCTCACCACGAAGACTGTGCGGGGTCGCTACGTTCTTTGAAGTCCACTAATCGCTATCTAATAGGTGCGAAGTGGTTTATTACTTTCCGACTCGCCCGTGACGGGTCTTGACTGCAGCGGCCGGGACTTCTCACGGGGACCGGCAAAACATTGTTTACAAGCCATCCCGTCCTGCATCAAACGTTTGGTATCGTCATAAGTCCTCGGGTCGGCCATTGCATCCCAAAATGAGTCCTTTTTGCCTCCAAACTTCACCAAAAAGGTACAGCTTGGCCCCACTCAACAGGGCAGAAATGCGATCTCTTTTCGCGACCGATTGCTGCAGATTGACCGCACAGGAATCTACCTACAGCGTAAACTGTTATCATGTTACATTTCATCGCAAAATTAACCTCACTCTAGCCTACATTGTTTCAAAAGCATTTATATTTTAGCAAAAAACGCCGTCCAAAACATCATTTTTGCCGCGTTTTGTTGTCGATCCCAGTTTGACCTTGTCCCAAACCGAGCTGTTTCCCACTGGGCACTGGCCGATTTATGACTTAAATTATCTCCAGCGCTGGGCTACTTCCTTTGTACAAATAACGGGGGGGATTAATTTTATCTCGTTTGTTCTTAGCGACCCCGCACAGGCTTCGTGGTGAGGATAATGATTCTACCGATCCACAGAGCCTGGTAGAGGCTACCAAACCCTCCCTAGTTCCAATCCAAAATTGCCCAAACCCTCCCTAGTTCCAATCCAAAATTGCCAAAACCCTCCCTAGTTCCAAGTCCAAATTGGCGCAAACCCTCCCTAGTTCCAAATCCAGACGCTTGAACCCTACCCCCCCTCCAATCCAGCCTCTTCCACCCCCCTCTACAGTTATTTTTTGGAACAGCCCAATCATGATGTGTATACACAGCAAGCACACATTTCCAGTATACTAATATTCTTTTATAATGATGCCACATAATCTTTCCTGACTGCTCAAAATGCTACATTTCATACCTTCATTACCTTGATTGACAAGTAATTCAATAAATGAAACAAGAACAAAAGTTGCTGTTTGACAGACAGCCCTGTCTGGCTTTGCAGACAATGTGTATTTTAGAAATTGTCATACAGATATGAAAACAATGGTGCAATCAAGTATGTCTAAAACTAGTAAAAGCCAATTGTCCATGTGTCAAGTGAGAAGAGAATGAAACAATACTTCACACTCAAGACAAACAGACGTGCCAATCACTGTGATTGGACCAAACACAACTTTTTTTTTCAATGAGTTTAAAACAAAGGGGGGAACTGAAATAAGTCACAAAGAATAACTAGTTTGAAGCTGTTCTGTTCTTCCTATAATGTCCATCTGCCGAAGGGTCGACAATAATTGACATATTTTGGCTAATACGAAAAAAGCTAACTTAACACATATCTCATGAAATGTCAACTGTCCTCGCTGTCATGTGATAATCGTTTTTCGAAAAATTTAGGTGAAAATTTGGAAGATCCTTGGCAAGGAGCTTATAATTATGAATATCATACTAGTATATCAGACGCCTATAACCTCCTTGGTTCAAGCGAGGAGTTTTATTCAACTCCAAATAGAACCTTATACACATGATAAAGTTTACGCTGCTGCAGTTAGATATGACAGACGTTTACATTTAGTATATTCTGTGGTTTCGCTTGTGTCTCGTTGCCCAGCTGCCCCCCTCCCCCCGATCATCTAAACAGCTGTCGAAAGTCTAAAAGTTTATGTGTGATAGAAACTTTACGCACCGCCTTTACGACAATAAATAGATCACCTACCTGAAATGTGCACATTTTCTACTTTGAAGAAAAGGTAACCGTCCGAGAGACTCATGAAAATCCACAAAATTTTCACCACTTCCGCACACGTTCGGAGATGTTTGCTGTTTACAAACCACCCGCCACGTGACGTCATGAGTCTCGTTCGTATATTCTCGCGAGACGTTGGAAGGCATATTTGCTCTTTGCAGCTCACGCGCGCCACCTTGCAGTCTTGGTCTGTACTGCAGCCACAACAGGTGCAGTGAAACAGGTGGTGTAAGTTTTTTGCTCTGTTTGTATCGAGATTGATCACGGTATGAAGAACGCACGATGATCTGTTCATGTTTTATACTGATCGCGTTCCTAAGATTTTTGTCCTCACCAAGTAACGCTAACGTGATCAATCTCTCCTAAACAAAAAAAGTAAAGTCTAGTTACATGCTTACTAGCGACATCTATCAATCCTGACTTGTATTGCAGAGACAGCTGCTATGGTTACATTGTAAACACCCGCGAGGCGATCACACAACAACTGCGGGAACAGGCGGACCTAATTAAATCCCGCTTTCCACACAACGACTATTGTTGAAAGGTACGTTGTAAATTCCCTCTCGGTAGCCATGTAAAATTGAGATAAGACGACAAAGTAAAACAAACTTGTGTTCCTTGATTAGGGAGATTTGCAACAGGTGTTCATGATGCTTTTTGTTGCGTGTTTGGTTTGCGTGATGAATGAAAGGAGTGGTGGGAGGGGGGCAATATTTCTTCAGCAAACTTTACTCCTACTTTCATGAGTTTCATGATGATGGATTGCGGTGCTAAAGGCTTTCGAGATTGTCGTTGAGTTATAGATGTAAGAAAGGAACTTTAATGACACCATTTCAAGTGGCAACAGCATTTCGAGAGGCAAAATTATTGAAGCGTTACGATTTCCTCTGGTGAAGTGGACTGCACTTCAGAAACAGCTAGGCTTCCAAACTCCAGTGACGTTAATGCCGGGGTTTGACTTATGTTGTAATTCATTCATGTCTTACTTTTCTTTTTCTCATGCCGCTAAAAATGTCCCAATGCAGAAATAATTCACGCTGGCTTGAAAGTGGCAATGTTGTTGTGTTGTGTGTACATGTGTAGCAACCGTGAAACTTGACCTTCTTTGTTTACAAATCCGTTGAGGCTGTTGTTGTGTCTGGAACTTAGAAAAGAGTTCATATTCGATTACTTAATTTTGATAAATCAAAAAAATTTTGATTTACAATCTATAAACCCATATCAAATAAAGTCACTTAGAAATAATTTTAAGAATCACTTATAAGAAAATGTAGCAGATCCTGATAAACCTACAAATCCTTACTTTCAGACAGCCATGGCACCCAGGAGCTCCAAACCTCGTCACAAGTCAGCGATTCTTCCGGGCACAGCTGACACTGATGTGACGTTACCAGACGGCATCACCTGCATCTGTGAGCTGTGTGACTGTGGGCGACACAAGCACCACAAGGTAGGGAACTTCTGCACATTCATGATAAACCTTCTATCAGGGCTGTCTCCAGCTTGACATTTTTTTCTGTCCCACTCATTGTTTGGGAGCTCTTCTAGTTACTTTGCAATGTTAAATCTGTCATTGTAAGCCTAGGAAAATAAATTTTCATCCATTTTGTGTCATGAAGTTTTTTTCAACCATCGGAAGATCTTTAGATTCAAGGGACAAGCTGATCTTATTCTTCTCTTCCTCTTCTTCAGGGATGCAAGAAAGTTCGAGGCACAGGCATACAGGGAAAGCTGGGCGAATGCTCGCTTACGCACTACCAGGAGACCTTCAAACATCACAAAGTTCGGCCGCGCATGTCCAGACGCCCCCCGCCCACCGCACGTGACCCCCGACCGGCGCGCATGGACTTCATGACCATCCAGAAGAACGACTACCAGCTGCCGGGGGTCACAGGTCGGGTCGGACTCATCAAGCAGGAAGACAACTATGAATTACCCAACATGCCCTTGGAGGGGATGACAGAATACAGGTAGGTTGTACAAGTTGTGTCAGGTGGTTCGCTTTTAAGCTCTTTCAAAAGTTGATACAAGTACTAAAATATCAACTTTGAACTGGACTTGCCTTTTGAAAGCAAGCAACAACTGCTCTCTTTTCTGTCCTCCTATGCTGTTTGAGCCTTGCCTACAACCTATACAACAAAAATTGGGTACTCTCTGCTCAACTAAGCTGAGGTTTCCACTGTTGTGGTTTTAGCCCCTAACCAACTGTCAGCCTAAAGAAAACATTTTATGCAATTCTCGGATTGTCTGACAGCTTGTCAGAGGCCATACCCGCAAAAGTGGAAAATGTCTGCCTGGTTCACCAGAGCCTGCCCAATGTATTAAGCAATATTGTATAGATGCCTCTGCATAGGAGAATGCTCACTTCAAGTAGCTGTTGTGAAAGAGTTACTAAGCAAAAATCAACTTGATATGATCTGGTCTTGAATGTGAAGTAATAATCTGATTTCTTGAAACCTCCCAGGAAGGAGTTCTTGGAGAAGTCTTCGTCCCCCACCCACCTGACCCGCCCGGTCACCACCCACCAGCCCACCCGACACAAGCTGGACTCCCGCACAGCCAACCGAGACTTCTTCAAACCCTGGGTGCCGCAGCCTCGCTTCCAGTTTGGAGAACTGCCAACATTCACAGGTAAACATCATGGGCTGTGGGTCGACTCTGTTGCTACTGCATGTAGAGATGGTTGACTTGTCAGCATTATGCTCATGTTGATAAGATCTGGAAGAAACTAACCTATGAATTTGAAATTGTTATGACTGAAGTCTAGAAGTTACAATTGCATACATGTAGAAATTCAAATTTACTTTGCAACTTCCATGTTTAACAATCTAACATGATTACAAACTACATAACTAGCTACATGATTTCAAACCTTCTAAATGCATTGAAATTTTTTGTACATGATTTGTCGGAGAATTTGGGCAGTTTAAGCCTAATAAGTATCAAAAGAAAGGAAGTTTTGCTTTTTTTAGTCTTAAGTGGTAGAACTTAATCTATCAAGCACAACTAACTGCAATGTTTGGAATTTTTCCCCAGGATCCATCCTGTACCCGAACCCCTCTGACTCCAAGAACCACCTGAGGTCTGTCACCATGGCCGACTTCCCAGAGAAGCTGGGCGGCAAAACGGAGCTGGTGAAGTCCAAACCAGACAACATCCTGCTGGAGGGGAGCCACGACCTGGAGACCACCAACATGAAGACGTACCGCGGGCACAAGCACGCCGCGCCGGCCACTCGGGCACCCGCACGCGACCAGGAGATGGTCATTCCCAGGAGAGGTCAGAAATCCTTCATGTAACTTTCAGTGTATTGGGGCTGATCTCTGAAGCAGTAGGTTCATACAAGGTACTGAAGTAGGGGGATAGTCCACTTTTAAAATTTAATTGAATTCAGTTGAATGAACTAATACTGTAGGATAAAATGCTCAGGAATATATACACCCTCATCCATTTGAATGGGGAGAGGAATACATGCGATTGAGTATATTATCATGCATTGTGCAAAAGCACATCCTGGAAGGAGATGTTTGCTGCTGTCACGCATCAACAGTTGATGCAGGCAGGTGATTGATTGATTGATTGATAGATTGATTAATCGGCTGAGAGATTGATTGATACTATGCCATGCAACATGTTTTAGAGATGAACTTGTACTTGTCAAAAGGGCGTAGCAATGATAGTACAAAATGTATTAGTTGACAAAATTTTACAAATGATCTACCTGTCCACAGGTGATAAGAACATGCAGACCAAGTATCAGTTTGACTTCAAGGGTAAGCGTCAGCCCCGCACCAAGATGTGCACCCCCGCCCCTGAGACCATCAGGCTGAGCATGCAGTCCCGCATGCGCAACTTCGAGACGGAGCAGATGGGGTCTTTCCCGGGTTACGATGCCCGCGTGCACCCACGACCCGACCTTATAAGGAAGGAACAGGTTAGTGTTCTGCTTGACAAGTGTTCCACCATGTTTCTTGGCATAGAATTCGGCCCAACACCCTGGACAACTAGGCCAGTGGCATGGCTAGGGCAGGGTTTGGGATAGGGTTAGGGTTTGGGGTCAAGTTAGCTTGGGTGGTGGGCTGGGTTGGTCTGATTAGCCATGGGTCGAGTTGGTAACGGGCCATTAAAGTGTCTGACATCCTTCTGGCTTGATTTCCAGTTTGCAGATAAATGTAGATCTTGCTACATGATTACAGCCAATTATTGTCTTACTGACTTGTTAGAGGTGTGCACCTTAATGTATATCCTAACATGTATGTAGTAATTTTTATCTCCAGATCATGGGATCATCTATAAAATAATCATTCAGCAACTTTTCCAAGTGAAGTGTCTGTGCAAATTTATGAAGATGACAATGGCAGCATCACAGTTGCTCTACTTACTCAACAATACTTTTTCCTTGACACAGTGGAAGCTAACATGCATTTATGAACTTCCCCCAGGAGTACCAGACAGACCCAAACCTGCCGTTTGAAGGGACTACCATCACCATGCAGGACTTCCGCACGCAGGACGTCCAGGGTGCGTACAACGCCCCAGCCCTCCAACCACAGCCCAGCCTGAGACCCACCAACGCCAAGCTGGACGGCACCACCATGAACAACGAGTTCTTCAAAGACTGGGGCACCTCGCCCCGCGTACGGTTCGGAGACTTCCATGAGGGGCGCTACATCCCACCGCTGAAGAAATTTGAAGGTTACTCCACGACGAAACACGAGTTTGTTCCGTTGAAGGCAGAGAAAGTGATCAACTATAAACCAGAGAACAAGCCGGTAGCCTCCCTGGGTGAGCAGGACCTGACCACCATATACAAGCAGGACTTCCTGCCCGTGGAGAAGCCTCTGTGCCGGGCTGAGGAGTATCTCCTCAAGAAACAACTCAAGAGCATGAAGAAAAAGGCAGCACAAGCAGCAGCTTAGACTTCATGCTTGGTTTAAATCATTCATTTATGTTTACCTTTCACATTAGACCTCGAAAGGTTTTTATGGCTGGCAGCTTAAAATTTTGTTGTACATGTATAAAGGCCACCAGTCAATTTTTAAAAAAACTATATTCAAAGGCATATAAAGGTATTGATATTGGTTCTTATATCCCCAAATAAAGTCAATTTTAACTTAAAAGTTTTGAAGTAACATCAAAGCCGGCCAGTTTCCTACAGTGGATTCTGGTGTCAAATTTAACTTAAGTGTATAATATCATGTACTCAGTCTGATAGTTGTGATTAAGGTATGTAACACACAGAACAATGTTTACATGTAACAATTAATACATATATTTAATTGAAAGAAAATAAGAACATTGAATATAGATTTGATGTGTATAGTTCTATGTGCACCCTCACCAGTGTGAGTTATTTTATAATATGTAGCTGTTTGGATAAGTATACGTCAAGTTGGTAAGGAAGTGCCCTGAAATCCTGAGATGTTAACATTAATTTGATGTGATGTGTATAATCAAGTGCATTAGTATACTGATACCATACTAGTCTATATGACATGTGCATATACAAACTAAATCTTCCAGAAGGAATGCTTCTGAGAGGAAAACGATTTTATACACCACTAAGGCAAGGAGAATAATCTAGAATTGTGGAAATATTTCAACATTGCTTGATATTACGCTGCTGTAAGTTTTTGCTTGCCATATATGATAAATGTTTCTTTCTACAGACAACTGTCTACAATAGAAACAGTTAGCTGCTTTGGTAAAAATCAGCAGCAGTGACAGCCGACTTTATGACGCTTTACCACATTCACTGTGATTGTCTGTAGACCCATGACATGACTTTTGCTGCTCTGTTTTTAAACACTCATGTCACCAATGAGGTCATGTCACATTATGTTTATACAATAGTGCTAGGTATAACCCAGTTCTTGGACCCTCAAGTTTAAGAGTGACTATCTAGAAGTACTTGTAAGTGCAACCATTGTCAAACACTTTTCCCTGTGGAGCTTTCTGTTTGTAAAGATGAAGAAAGTTTTGCCATGCCACTAACTTTCAACTGTCTTCCAATGCTGCTATATTTGAAAGATATACTGAGAAATGATGTGTAGATAGTTTTATAATTTTCTAAATTTGTAGCAATATTTTATACCTATAACCTTGATGACTATATTGTATGAACTTGGGATGGGCTTTTGTATGAATGAATAAAATTCAAAGACTAATTTTGAAAACGTTGTATCGTGGCTTGATTTTTGAGTCAGGATTATTTTGTGATTTTACAGCTTATACATTTTATTCCAGATTACATTGCAATTGGTGATAAAATTTGATGACACATTTGTTCATCTTCTGATATTGATACAAATTATTGCTACTTTCCCTTTTTTGTCACATGACCGGAAGAATTGGCCTAGGAGTGAACTGTTCGGCCGCGGCTCCAAAAGACTGACTGAAAATTCCCATGGCAAATAAGCATCTCCCAGACTGTCTGTGTTTAGCCCATAGTGTAGCCGCTTTTCCGACCAACTGAGAAGGCAAACTCGGCAGATCTAAACCTATTGCCAAACTCATGTCACTTTTCTATGATGTAATGTCGACTTAGTACCTGTTTTCTCGGAAGAAGCAGATATCCTGATGACCTGAAGTAAAAACACATTAGCATTTCATCATCAGAATGATTGCCGTCATCTTACAGATACATTTGATCAGACCTTTCCTGACTCTACAACGTCGCGAGTTCTCTCTGTCTAGACAACAAAAGCTTCAAGACTACTGATAGGGTCAGTTTACTTAGGCGCAGACTTCCTCTTCAATTTGTCTCACAATCACCGGGCCATCGATTCATAATCAGGTTTGGTCCCTAGTCTCTTTCTACCATTATTTGTACGGAAAGGTAATTAGATTTAGTCTATGCCCGATACCATTGCTTAATCGCATTAAGCTAATCCTGGTCGCCATTTGTTAGGATTGATCTTCATATTCTATCATATCAATAGGGGTCATGCCATTTTTGTGGCCATGACATTTAATGATACTGTCCGGTCAAAACCTACCGGAGTAGAAACTTTCGCGACCTTTGACACGGCTTTAATGTAGAGTCACAAGACCGGGTTTGTAAGAGGCATAACTCTATATGAAAAACAACATGTGACATCTCTTTGATATCAACTGTCTACAGGCAGACCCATTCAATATACAAGGGGTGATCAATAAGTCCTCGGCCTCGCCCAGAAATAATAAGCACACACAACTCAGATTTCGAAGCATAGATGTCAAGTATAAAGTCTTATATGAATGTGTACCGAAATTGAAATTAGTGTGATCATTACTTTGCAGGCGACACCCAGTATCGTTAGGTAAGGGAGAAGGACAAAAACGTTGACAATTGAGCTGCGACCTGGTGTGTGCGGGTCAACTTGAGCTGCTGGAAGTCAGACACCCACTCTTTCTGCTTGAAATAGTAAAAGAATCATTATCAAACATTTTCACAATGTTTTCTTGTTAATGACAAAGGATTTACGGCATGGGCAACTCGAACCACACATGTCTGATCACAATTCACCCTATAGCCCTTTTTTTCCTCGCCACTTACCTTCTAATTAGCAAAAAACGAATGCCTGGAAAATAATGACTGCAATGGTTTGAAATTCAAAGAATATTGATAAAAGGTTTCATATTATGATGTTGTGCTTCGTAATCTGAGTTGTGCTTATTATTTCTGGGTGAGGCCGAGGACTTATTGATCACCCCTCGTAGCATGAGATTTTGCAGGCTAAAAGATATGCAAGATGCTAGAATGTTCTAGCTACTCTTTGGGACTCAAGCACCACATAACCACATCAAGCACCTCAGAGAGCACTCTCACTAGCACAACATTCTTGCCAAAGTAAGTCATAACTCGGGAGCAGAATTGAAGAGAATTTGTGAGCCGAGAACCCATAGATTGCCTTTGTGAATCACACCATAAGGATCATTAAAAATTCTCTTAATCTCTTTTGCATATCAATTCATAGTTAGGATATAAAGCCTGCTCTCCAACAAGATCTCTTCAGTACCACTGATAAAAGCTAATGGATGTTATCTGAAAAGTCTGATCGTTTCCAAAATCATATCCAGCTGCTTGAGTAATTGCTATTTCTTTCTTTATTCAAGTTGTAACAGGACAACACACTGCGGGCACTAGGCAGCGAAGCTGACATCGTGGCCACAGACATATAAATATACAATACAAAATGGACATGTATTTTGTAAAATTGCTATTTGACATAGAATATACTATTTACAGGCCAATGACATTGCCCGAGGATTGCTGTTCATTATGTTTAGTTCCTAAGACTTGATATGCCCACAGGGCCTTGTTAGAAAGATGCGAAGACTGTAAAGGGCCTGTAAAGCTGTCACAATTCACTCTCAGACTGATCACATGCTCTGTTTTTTCCGCCAATTCAAACCCGATTTAATATGTGTAATGCTAGTTCGCCTTTATCCGTTGGGTAACCTATATCCGTTGCTTTTTAAAAACAGGGTATGTAGGCACAAAAAGTCGAAGGGTGGTAGTTTTAAACTGCAATATCCTGAAAATATAGCAATTTGAAACTAACGTCCGCCAACGTGATATTCCCAAATACCCTATTTTTAAAAGCAACGCATATTGGTTACCCAATGGATAAACGGAACTACCGTTAGTACGAGTATGGATTTCTTATGCCAGTACAGCTTTAATTTGCAAATGGCTGATTGTGGTGTGTGACAGTATGCGTTGATTATCATTTTGAGACAGGAAATTGGGTCAATCAGGGACAAACCTATTGACATGCAGGTACGAAGTAATCCTAACAGGCGCTCCCCTGCTTATGACTTGCATACCCAAGACCGCAACAAAAATCTGATTACAGCGAGCCTATGTCAGGCCCATTCAATCTCCCTTTATGAGCTCTAATGAAACCTAATATAGAATAACGAACGCTTGACGTAGGTATAGGTTGTGCCCCATTATAGAAAAGCAAGTCTTTGTGAATCACACCGTAAGATGATTTAAATAACAATAAAGAAGATTACAATGACCATCTTCATTTTCCCTATGACGAGTTGGATTCTTAAAAGCAAGGAAATGACAACTTTTAAGATCAGTTGGTCAGTACAATTTTAAAGTTTGGAAGACATAAACAAGAATCTGTACAAAGTGGGCCATTGAGCCATTCAGCAGTTCATCTGAATATGAAGTAAAAATTGTCAGGCTCGGTCTATATATAAACCACCAGGCTGTACTTTGGTGAATATCCTATCCTCATTTTATGAGACACACGTTTTAAGAAGAGAAGAAACGTATAAAGAATAACTAAAGCTTGGCATAGATTTTCCAAAATCATTTTCTTGGAATCTAAACTAATGCAGTTTAGCCAATGTTGCGTTGGAGTACGTAATGCATTTTATTGTCATTATATAACTGGTTGACGTCCTGGTGTCAATTAGTGCTAAATTTAAGTTGTATAGATACTTTCAGTCTGACTAATTGCCAGTATACTTAGGATTGCACGACGTGATGCCGACTTAGCTTTATGAATGACACGAAGAAAGAGCTCTTATCGAGAGAAATTCAGTGGTTAGAGGATTATGAGATTACGCAACTACCTCATGCTTCGATAACAAGCTGCTTTATCTTCCTTCCAGCTGCCTGAAGCTGTCTAAGGAGTTCGCACAAGTTCCTCATCGGAGCCGAGCTGGTATCGTAGTTAGGCCCCCTTTCCACTAGACGGCGATCGCGATGTGCTCTCACTGCGACATAAGTAGGATATGTGTATCCTTCGCTTTCACACTGGGTATATCATACAAAACGTAAAGGTGTGACTGAGGAGACAACAAAACACACAAAGTGTAAAAAGATTTGTTTCTTTTCTATACAATTCGCTGAGCGATCCGTCAAATTCTAGGTCCCAGAGAGAGCGCGGTGAGAGCGCCGTCCTAGTGGAAATGGGGTATAACAGAACGTGTTGACAGGTAGTGACGCCGTAAGAACTCTCACGAGGAAAATTATAGAGAATATGTAGGGCCATCGGAATCTCAAAGTACGTCGTCGCATGGCCAGTTCGTGTCTTTTTATTCGTTACCACTTATGTCAGTGCACACTTGTCGTGAAAATGAGCATTCAATGGAAATGACTGATGACTATTCTTATCTTGCTATTTGATGATTTCCTGTTTGACGTTTGTGATCTGCTATAGGTGTAGGTCTGCCGTTCATTGGACACCTTTGTACGGAAAGATTTTTATTGATTTTAGGATCTTGCCAGAGAATTACGAAATAGGTACTGGATTCTAGGGTTCTGTTAAAAAACCCTTTTCTGCAATTTGCTACAATTTTCAGGACTTGTTGTATTTGTTGAACTTGTGTGTGGGCTGATATACAGAGACAGTCTTCGGCAAATATCGTTCCATACAGGATCCCAAATGTCCCAGGGCAGCTCCTTGGGAAAAGCTGCCATCAAACGCGGCTTTTGTGGTGAGGTAACTGTCCTGGATATTTATCAATGGAGCTTTGAGGGCAGAAGTCTTCTGAAATAGGAGAAAACCTGCTATTAAAGCGTAAGCCAAGGTTTGCATTACATTACAGGGTACCGAATTTTTCTCCGTCGTGTGTTCCACGTAGTCACCAGCTGCAAACCATCTCCGCGTGATGTAAGTGGAAGCTTAGGCACATAACACCAGATCCAAGTGCTGTTTTTCCCTCCGGTAACTCAGATCGTGACACATCGGTCATCATAACATGATGTATTTCTCCATGCCGATAATCGAATTTTTGCTTATCAGTCCCAGCCTGACAGTAATACTTATTTACGTCCCCATTGAGATCGTAACAAATCAATTTCGGCAACTTATTGTGTCGTCCGTTTTGCCGGTGCTTCGGCCATAAAACCATAACTGGAACCATAACCATAAGAGATAATTTGGGAAAATGTCTTTTTCGTGATTCATGTCATTCACTCTCCCATGAAGGCCCGGAGAGGACATTATATTGTTTCTTCGCAGAGCGGACTCGATTGTCGGTGGTTTGAATGTGATCAATCTCCAATGAAAGAATCGATTACTGCAAAACTGGGTAGGCTCTGTGGTGCGGAGTTGTCTTCTATCGAAGGAAATATTATGGTTTCCATGTGGAATGGAAATATATATCGAATAAAATTAAATGCAATAGGGTGGAGAAGACGGGAAAAGATATCGTTTTTGGATCAATCCCAAATTTTACTGACCTGTCGGGTTAATATGACTAAAATTACCTTCGAACAGTGGCAGTGCTTTGACGCCATTTCTTGGTATACTCAAGATTTTATGAAAAACACCAAGTCGGGCCTATAGCAGATTAAGTCGCTCAACGTAACATTTTTGACAAATAGCCGAAGAGGCAAATGACTTCTAGCTAGTACCCTGCTATATAGTGATATACTGCTATATAAATGTTGCGTTTTAGGAACCGTGAAATGACAGATATTTTTCAAACGTGAAAAATGAATGTTAGATGAAGTAGTCGTTCAAACTCAATGTTTTATGTTATGGACGTTTAAGCAAACAATCATTATCTATACACCACATCCATGAGCTGATCCTCATCATTTGTTCAAACATTATAGCTTTCCGCCTCATATCGTAATTGAATCTCTATTTCTTCATCACTTATGGTCATTAAGTAACATCCTATCTGTGGGAGATTAAACGCCGTATCAACCAAATGGCTTATTCATGATCTGTGTATCACAGATAACGCCGTTCAAAAAGTTACAGTTTCTTCTGGTTGGACATTTTAGACAGCCATCACGATTGATTTCGCAAACCATATATCTTTATGTACTTACGTAGTGCATGTGATGATTGGTACGTTTCCAGATTAGCAACCGTAACATTTTGATACTGCCAACAAACTGCTCTTCTTTAATCATCGGCCGTCAGAAATGATAAAAAGGTTTCATCACACTTCGTTATCATTAACGGTAGGTTGGAATGGAACCTACTTAGTCTACATAGGTTTTAGTAGAACAAAATGGCAGATTAATCTCCATTACTTGAGGGAGGAAATCCGTCCTGTATTACAGAGATTGAATCTACGTTTCCCCGTGCGGATTTATGTCAGCCCCTTGGTGACCTCATTATTGAGCCGGAGCGATGAAGGTGTCGTATTTTGTACTGTTTGATTGATCTGGGGCAGCGGAAGAGCCTCGAGCATGAAGAAAAAACACGGTTTGATAATCAAAATCCACTCACAAGTCAGGCGCTAACAAAGCCGATGACGGACGAAAGTTATCTCTTGCACTATCAAACCAAATCCACGTGCCTAAAGCCGCATTTCTTCCCCCAGTATCCATCATGGCATTACTGCTGGTCTCTATTGTATTTTTCATTAATGTACAATAAAAGGTCTTCATTCATTCATTATCTCTTTCGTGGTCAATTCCCCGATTAGGGAGCAAGGGCCCAGCAGGACATCATACGAAGGCTGTACTTAGAGATGTTTTACTACCGTATTATCCAAAGTATACTAGACACTCTGTTACTCTTCATGAAACTAACAGTCGCTTCCATTGAAGTTTGCACCAAGCTTCCTTCTAGCTTAAGCAACAGCAACATTTTACCCCAACATTACTCAGCATGTCCGTGTTCCTGTGGGATGTCCATTCACCAGTGCTGTGAACACGTATGTCGCGCTGTTCACAGCACTGCTGGTGATTTAGAAAGGGCTACCAGACTTTTGTTGAATTGTTTAACATCCCACCACAATAAACTTTTCGTGGGAGCATGGAATCCTGATTCTAAAACTCTAATATCTCCTGAAAAAGGAAGGTTGATAAACCTTTATAGTTGCCTCTTTGAGTGGAATCGAAACCACATTGCTTCCGCAAAACAAATAATTCAGATACTCTACTCGGTACCTTTTTATTATAATGTATGATATTCACTTTGCGATTGACACGTTTTATCGATCCAGTCGAACCCCAGGTCACCCTAGAACGAGTTATTCTCTTTGATACGGCCTTTGTCGTGAACCGATTTGACCCCCTTGCATGGGTGTAATAAACAATTGCCTGTTGTGCGCAAGGAGATCTCATACTTACGTACTTTTTCACATCTAAATGTTTCGCCAGTATAACGATGTAGATATTTCTTGCATTGCAAAATGACAGCGAACGCTATGGCTTTCGAAACATTGGTGATTTGGGGCTAAAACCATTAACATGCCTTTTTGTCCACGAGCAGCCGAAGATTGGACGATAAAATTGTGCTACGCAATATTTTTTGCGATATCCCACATGTATCATGTGGACGTCTATGAAAAACCAGCCTCTAAGTTTAACACATCAATTACGAGGGGCGTTCAGTAAGTAATAACTCTGACTCATTTCCCATAGCACGAGATTAATGAAACTTGGCACAGTTATAAGTCTTTCTCTTCATAGGAACCACCCAGAGTTATGCATTTCTCCCATCGTTTGATGCAGCTCTGGACACCGTTTTTGTAGGACACCTCAGGTTGGTCCTCCAACAGATGCCTCATCAATGGCAGAAGAGGAACGACCAGGTCTGGGAGCTGTTTCCACAGACTTCCGGCCATGTTCGAATTCAGGATGCCAGCGTTTTACAAGGTCATATGATGGGGCATCATCACCATAAGTTTCTTTCATTTCATCAAAAGTCTCCTTTGGTGTGCGTCCTTTCAAATACAAAAACCGGATCACTGCGCGACACTCAACTGGCTCCATTTCACACCTGGTCCATTTCACACTTAACTCAGTTCAAACACCAGTAAATCAGAAACCACAATTAGTTCAGAGCTGTTTTTTGCAACATAAACTATAGAGATATGAATCATTACACATGCAAAATTTCATTTAGATCAGACAACTGGAAGTGGGTTAGAGTTATTACTTATTGAACGCCCCTCGTAGTATGTATCTCCCGTCACAGTTGTATGTGGGCATTGTGGGGTCTGACTTTTGAGCTAAAATAACACACTGCTACTGTAGTGAGACTGATTGGGACCGAGTGGCAGGAAGCGTGCATTTTAGGCCATGCGTAAACAAGTAGAGAGTGACCTTTAGAACGTAATGGGGTCCATTCTAGTATGTATGCGCGCAACTGCCTTTTCAATACCCTGTGGATTATTGTCTGATGAATGTCACTCATAAATGAGGTGACTACTGTTAGTGCTGAGTCTGTCGCTGGTCTTGATAGTAATAGGCTGTCCTCACCGCGGACAAGTCATTACAGGAAACAATTTGTGTTGCAAGTAACCATATGGGATTTTGTAAAATTGCTCCACCGAGGACCACGTGCGTCAGCTAAGTACGAACACTGCAGAGCGCGTACGGCTTGAAACAGCTGGACCAAGGTGAACTATGTTCGGGACAATGTTTTGTGATGAAAATACATGTTTGACGTTGTCTGTTCAAACTTGTTCAAACTTCCATGGCTCGCTAACTCTGACCTGAAACGTCTTGTTGACTTTGAAAAGCATCCCCATTGGCATTGGTAGGTGCAAACGTAACTACAGTTTGCCGGAGCGACGTGTAGTTGGAGTCTTCCCAGCAAGTCTTAGGAGTAGCGCTTACTTCAGTATAAAACGTTTCAAGGATTTTTAAGTGTATTAATGTCTCCTTATTGCAACATGTTGATGTGGATATCTTTCAGTTTCCGGATCATAGTCATTCTACACCAGCAATCACTTGAAGTGAATTGCTCAAGGAAGCTATTTTACACAACATAAACCTTAAGCACAATATTAAAGATACGGGTATACGTGTAATTTTATATGTAAGCTTTACGAAAGCACTACTTCCTTTGGAATTAAGCCACAAAGTGGTCAAAGCCACAGCAAGTAAAAGTTATACTAGTATTCATAAATCCCTGAAATATACTTTGATTGAAATTCTTCCGTTAAGTAAGAAAAGTTAAATTTCCAATAGATAATAAAAAGAAGTGATGTCTGTGCCTATATCAGTCCTTGTGCAATGCAATAATGTTAGTGGTTCACCGTCATAAATCAGACTGTCATGTTTGTAGCGTTGTCTGTAGTGAACTCAAAGCTGCACTATAGATCAAAATAAGACGAGTTGAGAGATCATGCTGGAGGGGATTTTCAGAGAAAATCCACACGACGTTATGAGTGTGAAGGTGGTGGGCTCGTGGAGTATCATAACGAGCATCTGTTTCTTTCAGAGCGATGTGAAGTAACGTTCGTCTCTCCGTGATTGCATCCTGTAAACCATGTGCCTATCTGCCGACCACAGGTCAATGCACACTGACTCCTCAAGCAGCGACGTGTTTACAAAAATCAATACGAAACGCAATAAAACACTTGCAGTAAAGTTATTTCAACTGCCGTTTGAAGTTATCACACCCGAAGATAAACAGTGTAAGTTGGCAGTCTTAATTCTTGCTGTAATAGTGGCGCGCAGTAGTATAACCCCATAAACGAAATCGCGTTTGTTCGATGGGTGAAGCAACGGATTCTCTAACGTTTTGAATGGCTATTTTTGTATTCCACGCACATCTTACCACAAATATCATTTGTGTTATTTCAGGGAGGCTTTTAGTTCTGACGTTAAGTGGAAACAGATTAGATGTTTAGGATAGATACTTATGTTCCAAAACATTCCACAGAACATATGACAAACGTCCGCATCGCTGTTAGTAATTGTAATGCCTGGGGAAAATTTGCCCCACAAAACAATTTGGGAGGAACAAGGTTTAAGAAGATCTATTATTTCCACCATACATGGTAAAGAAATAGATACATCAGTGCGTGGCGAATGTAGTGAATGTTTCCCAATGCGACTGTTCCATGGCAAATTTATTGTTTTGTCGTCGCATAGCCTATTAGGTTCACATGTGATGAATGCAGGAATTATGGCACCAAGACATGTGCCGCCTGACTGACGTATCTTTAAATAGCTACTGTTTCTTTTGTCTTTCCTGCTCCTCTTGTCTCAAGTTTGCATAGAAGAAACCATCCTTGACCATTCGAATCAATACGGGAACTGAAGTGTGCGTAAAAGACCCAGATGTCTGTACTTTTTCATTTTGTTAATAAAGCGCTAGGTCATATTTCATTGATTTGGCGTTACTACATTTCGTACATAATTTAGCGCTCCACGTTGCCGGTGAGCGATGAAGACGTCACTGTTATTTGGAGCGGGACAACACCCCCCCCCCCCCCGATTTTGGTTTGGACCAATGGGTCCCAAGTTCCACCTGACGAGTAGCCAGCTCACTCCGGTAGGATCTTCCCCTTCTTCAAGCGGCGGCAGCACCTGTTACAAACGCGCTCGTGACATTTCATCTGGGATGTGGACAAAGTGGAAGGAATCTCACCGGGTCCGCACGGGCCTTTGATACGGAACATGTGTCGACAGTGATACCTAACATCAGCGGGAGGAGGTAATGTTTTATCTCAACCTCTGTGAGTTTATTTCAGCATGGTGATTGGCAAGCTAGCAAGACGCAGTTCTTATGAAATATCATAATGCATGGCATGATTTTAGCGGACAGAGAGCACACATTGTAGTGCGCTTTTCCTTGTTTCTACTTTCAAAGGTTTTATAGAAGCCTATGTGGCTCAGGACATAGCGATTCTTCTTTGGATATCACGCGTTTAGATCGTAAAGCGCACAGAGAATTGTGAGTATTGTGCATGCCTTCCAGCAATTTCATACCTCAGCTCATGTTTTTATTGTTGCACGCCCCCACTGACAATTCAAACACTCCTTACACAAGCGACAGTGTCTGTACGTTATCCCACGCATTTTGAAATAACATAGCGTTGCATTGATGTTTCAAAGCAAACGTTTAGATGAGTCATTCATAAAACGCTTCCACAGAATTTAATTTTGAGTCAATTATCAATTAGCGCTGTGTAATATGGTCAACGTTGTCAGATTCATTAAATGTGTCCATATCTTTCTTCTACAGACGGGAGATTTCTCGAGGACCCCTGCTTCAGACGTGAATACTGCATTTTTACTACAACATAAACGACACATAGGCTATGTCTGACTGAATAGCCGGAGATTCGTCTTGGCGTTATCTTTCTATTCCATAAGCGCTGCTGAACTCATCTTTGAAATCGTCAGAAAAAAGGAGCCAGCTAAGATGGACTAGACTATACACAACATGTCCTAACTCAACATCGGACTCAGAGGACTGGAACGGAAAGTCAAGTAAAGATATTGGCGACAGAACGTAACCAAGCCGCCATTCAAACCATCTCGAGTTGAACGAAGAAGGACAGAACAAGGATGCCTTGGAAGTCGAGCGTCCGATGGCGCGAAAGTGCAGGCTTGATTCTACTGTTTGGAGTCCTTCAAACATGGTAGGTTTCATTTATCAATGTTGTGAGTTTTTTCCTCGCCATCTACGTGGTGATTAAGATTCATTTTCACGGGATAAGGAATATCTAACCACAAAGTGCCAGGCAGTTGAGACCGTCCTTAAAGCGGAGGTACCGCTATGACGTCCTCCGTATCTTCTCCCTTAGAATGGCCACACTCTTCTCGATAAATTACATTAACTAATCATATCCATTTGCTATTTGATTAATGTATTGATAACACTCATGAAATAACAACCAAGGATAAACAGACATTGGGAGTGATCAAACGCATGCCCAGCAAGGGTAAAATCACTTGCATACACGTCTGGTAAGACCTAACCTTGAATATGCTGCAACAGTATGGGATCCATGTACAAAGAAAGACAAAGATAAACTGAAAAGGGCGGTTATACCGGCTATATAAAGATACTGAGAGGATGATTACTTCAGGGCATTCTGAGATTCTACAGCTGATTCACATACTCCAGCTGTTCCAGAAACCGGCCATTCAAAACTCCAAGGGAAACTGCGCGTGCGGCTAGCCCACGAAAGCCATAGCTTGACCCTCTGACGATAGTTTGAATGGCGCATGGAGAATTAAGCATTAGTACTATGAATATATTCCTGTCGTGGTCCCAGCAATAAAATATACAAAGACCAGTAAAAAAAACTATTTCAACGTATGAAAGGAAGTCGTTCCTAATGTAGTTGACCTGAACAGATGTTTGTAAAGTATATTTTTTCCATAGGTTCCAGCATCTTCCATCATTCTGTAGAAGCTGTCTGCCAGTATTCAACTTGGCCAGTATTCAACTTGTATTTCTACTTTAATAACTCCCGGTTGCTTTATCTACGTGTTCACAGAACTAAGGGGCCCTTTGGGTATGTCCAAATTTTCTGTCCATTCCCACTCCTCATTCACCGGAACACAGTTGTCCATATTCTGTACACAGTCAATACATCTTACACCCACCTCTAACAAAGGCGTGTATTTAACATTCAACCCACATACCTCAACTCCCAGCAGAAGTGTGTGTCTAGATCTCCGCCATATTCTCCATCAAATATGAAACACCTCTACGGAGAATGTTTGCCTACTTTATGTTTTATCGACATTACAATTTCTAACACTCGATGGATCAATAACATAAGCTAGATTTCATAGTTTCTATTTCAATGAAGAATGTGTCATTAACAAACTCCATGTACTATATCAGCTCACCGACCAGTGATACTCGGAGAGCATTTGACGAGAAAGTCGAAAGTTTCATGGTTATTTACGTCTTCAGGCTGGGCTTCAATTTTGTAAAATGATAAAACCTTCTTTATTTTCCGCTTAAGGGAACAACTCACGACAATTGAAAAAAAGACATGTGCACTCTATCTTAAAGGCTCAAATAAATACTGCTCGAACACATTACATTGGACGGGTTACTCGTATGCAGTCTCGCTAGTCCTTATTTATGACAATTGCAGCACATATCTGCACATTTCCCTCAGGTGAGCATCACTATATCTCATTTCATGGTTCCGTAAGGAGGGGGGGGGGGGGGGGGGCTCTAAGTACACAGTACACAATGGCCTATTTGATCACCGAAGCATGTGTCTTACAAGCTTTGTAATTATTGTTATCTCGGGTGATAACGTCACAAGTCAAAAGTGCTCAACTAAATAATCAACTTTCCGACGCAGGTTGTTCACCCTTATCATTATATGAGACAACAATAAAATAATGCATCACACACTTTCAACCATAACAACATTATTTGCATCACGAAGCCCCTCACAAACTTAAAACTGGTGAAATCCTGCGTGAAATCTGCAGGATGATGTTGAAAGCAGCTGATGCTTTCATCAGTTCTCATAAAGCTGAAGTACCTTTCCCAAATCTCCCTGTGGTTTTCCATTTCGCGGGAATGTCGTCTGTGATGGGAGATACTGGCGGAGCTGTGGTTCGTACATCTGTAATAATATTCAATGGTAACGAGGGATGAAAACGTGTCACTTACAGAAGAGTCTTTTCAACATCGTAAGGTCTTCTTATCAGTCGTGACCATGTCGTGTGTTCTATTTGCTGAGACTTGCAAATATAAATCATGAACGTAGGGAATCTATGCCATATACAAACCTTAATAAAAAAAAAGACCGACTGACAGCCGCCATATCTAGCATGACAGGCTAAAGCCTAAGAATCTAGACAGATGTATGTGTATATGTAGTTTGAAGCTAGTGGAAAGTGTCTGTGGATGTAATTTACTACCTGTGAGATGGTAAACCTCATGAATGTTCTTATTTCGGAGTGCGACTAGTTTGGAAAGTCGACAGCATTGACTTATGGTTACAGCGACATTGCACTGTACGGGGCCTCGTGATGTTGATCTGTCTGTGTAGAAATCCCATAACACCTTGTGTTTCATGTTATCTACAAATCCACGGGCGGTGAGAGAGATACTAATGCTGCTTATTGTCTTAAAAGAAAGCTTCAGAAGACATGTAATGGGCAACTAATAAAATCTCTACATGAAACATGAAATTGCCTTTCAAGACGCATTCCGTACTCAACGCTTTGAACCAAAGTAGCAACAGCGCCACCAACTGTACAATTTGTCATCATGCACGAAAACTATCCCGAATGGCAGAGCATTGCTTTTAGTGTTTGAGATATAGCCATACGTGTTCCGAATACATTTGCAGTATTGTATCTAAAGGCAATTTGAACCAACGCACGTCCTGCATTTCCAATCTTGCTTGTGGAATGCAAGCTGGCCTTTTCTATTTAGTTTACCCTCAAAGTTTTCCATGGATTTTTATTAGCCCATACACGAAACATACGAAATCAATGAAAAATTAAATACTGCATTAAAATCAAGTTAATCGCCAATCTTTGTTTGATATTCATACATCCCTCGAGCAGTTATAGAAGCCAGCAGGATCAGGTCCACGCTGCATCTTACAACAGTGTATCAACAAACAACGTAAAGTTACCGTCTTCAAAAGCTCTTCTAAAAAGATCCTTCCCTCTCTGTGTAGTTCTCAAGGAGCTCCGACCCTGGAGAGCCTTCTCGTTAGCCGAGGGTACGACAGGTTCCTGAGACCTTCCTTCGGTGGTAAGTAGTTTTGGCAAGTTGTTGCTATTGGTAGTTTCGATTGACCTACTTAGTTTTACTTGGCAAGTTCTTAAACATGGTACAGGTTCGATTGCCGATGATTACGATAGATTCTTTCCCGTCCCATTCATTTCTTCTAATTTCATGCAAGAGGCTTCGCGATGTATTGCAATTTTGTTTCATAGCATTGTACACTGACCATAGAAGATATTACTAGCTGCTAAGTTATAAAGTTGCCACGCGCGCAAGGTACTGGTAATTGTAGGTATTCATATGCCTTTTGGGGGCGCCCAGGCCAGAAAGAATACTCTTCACAAAGATATATGCTTCTCATCCTTACACTGATCAAAGCCATTCACAGTGTTCAAAGACTTGATCATTAACCATAGCCATGATCATGATATAGCAAAACTTACTTCCGCCCGCTTTGCAATCTTCACTGCAATCACATGTATGCTTCTCATTCTGATCAAAGGTACTCACAGTGTTCAAAGACTTGATCATTAACATGGCAGTTGGCAGCTGAACATCACAAGACAGGTTTAAACTACTAGTATTCCTGTTGCATAAACCATAGCCATGATCGTGATAGAACTAAACTTACTTCCGTCTGCTTTATAATCTTCACTGCAATCATTAGATCCATACGATACTTTCTTATCATCATTAATCACATTAAAGGGACATCGCAATGCCATTATGTTTCCGCGTCAGAAACCATCAAAGCTATATCGGACAATAACCATACGCATGACGAATCTGTGATGTCTGTGAAATTGTTATTGATTTGTGCTGCCTTGATTTGCAGGTCCCCCGGTGCAGGTGGATATGAGCATGACTATTTCCAGTATCGATCAGATATCGGAGGTCAACATGGTAAGCATTTATACTTTATTTCGTACAAAATATTTCGTTTCAAGACATGTTATATGTTATCACGTTATGTAGTCCAATAGTTATGTTGCACGGCAACCCCTTTTTGTCCCCTTTCCCATGCCATGAATGAACACAAAACAAAGCACTGATCAGCTACAAGACATCAACAGAAACAATAATCTTGAAATCATATCATAGAACGGAAATTGGAGTAATGCATTGGTTGTAAAAAAAGCGGACCATTATTACTAGTATGCCGAAGAAGTTTTGTCTTCCCGGTGGCGATAGACATAGGCAGTTTCAGTATGTGATTTGAATATAGATAAGACTCGTAAGATCTTGTATCCCGAGATTGCTTCGCTGGAGATAAATGCCTAAATTTGACGCCAATAAATTTAACGCCATCACATTGCCATGGCAAATTACCAATGTACCACTTCTGCTTATACGAGTTACAATCAATACTAGGAAATCGGTCTTTCAGAAGTCGTATTTGAACGACCTGTAAAAAAGTAGGAAACTTATTTGGGTTTGCTGATCCGTGATCTACCTTGCGTGTGAACACATAACTTGATATTCGTCGCTGTCAGCTTGCCCGACCCTGACGCTTAAAGCCCCAGTGCAACAGCCTATTCGACTTTTGAGGAATAGATGAGGCTAACAATATGTTTAGTCGTCTGATTCGTCAGAAGATGTGGACTTCTTTATTTCTGCTGACACGCGTTGGTGGATAGCAGATTGCAGCGGTACTTTCATCGGTCCCATCAGGGCACCTTCCGGGATATACTGTTCGACAACGGCATCCAATATGTGAAGTTACAGAAGGTCACTGATTTTACTGCTACGTATACACAAAGGTGTTCTTTTGACGATTCCGTTTCCATTCATTCTATTTCAGAATCGATTTTGTTTTTATCATTCCCAGTATTATTAGAATCGGGCGACATATAGTTAGCGGATGAAGGTGGTCGATGGATGAATGGTTTATCAGCACGTGGTACATCGCAGCTACATGTAAAATGTGAATTACATACACTATACAATATCTTATAAAGCATATACATTACATAGAAAAATACAAATGACTCCTTGGACATACATTGTAAAAGCATCAATAAATGCGCTTTAAAATGCTGGACAGCTGGACTTGCAGGGAGACGATTTGATCAAAACGGTACTTGATTAGAATTGGTCTGTTCCCACGACATGGAGGTAATGTTTTACAGAGAGTGTGTTACATTTCCGGGAATATATCTCCAGAACCTTGCGTGCGATTCCAATGGCATTTTGGTACATTTATGTTGTTGACCAGAAGGTGATATTCAATTTTGGGCGTCCTGGTGTTTGCAGTTGGACTTCTTGTTTTGGTATCTTTGGCAATGGACATGCTGTGATCTTGATTTTTTTTGTGATGCATAGATTGTAGTGTATCGTTGAAGTGTCATACACTGGACCTACAGTAGCAGTTTGATGGTAATCTTACCCCCAACATCTGCTTGGTTAGTAGATGGACTTGTGTGTTGCTTCTCATCAGTTGCTTATGGGGTGTGTTGCCGATCAGGCTTAGCAAGGGCTGGGTAACAAGTTACATTGACTGATTGACATGAGCTCAGGTATTGGGGTTCTAGCCGTGGGCCATGCCATTCACCAATAAGGGTGTGCCAGTTTGTGTTTCTTCGAATTTGTGGTCAGGACTCAGGACCTGTTGATGCATTTCAAGCAAATGCCATTAAGACGGGACTAACTATTTTTTTCACGGAGATATTAGGTCAACGAACTCGGACGGACGAACTTGTTTGAAGTTTCGTGAGCAAAATTGATGAGGCTTAATTGGGGGATTATTGTTCTACATTTAAATCGTCTGGGAGTTCCTTGTATTTCCACCGTGGAGTTCCCATACTAACGAACATAGGTCCTCTCTTTCAGTGATTTAAAACCGACCCGGGTTCCATCCTGAATTCAACCAATGGTCTGACGAATGAAATACAAACCTGTCTTATGATAAGTCCTTAGATTTTAGTCTTAACAGGAAGAGACGGATATTCGCATTTGAAAGCATTTTGTGATACGTTAGTTGCCCATCTTTATTTCAGCCTGCAGCAATACCCCCAGCAAATGCGAGACTGATACGTTTTTCACTTTAGTTGTAAAGTCTGAGCTTTGTTCCAACACAAAAAGAAAGGAACTCACCATATGGTTAGTTCCTTTCTCTTTGTGTTTGAACAAAAGCTTAAACTTTACAACTATGGATTTTACCAACACAGATGAGCTTACATTCGGACATTTTCCACTTCTTGTCCATTGATTGAGGACCAGTGGTGGCGGTAAAAGCATTATGAAACAGAAGGTCTATAAGTAGGAGGTTCTCCTCTCTCCAAAGTAGCCTACAAGATGGGAAAGTAGAGACCAGATAAAAGCGTACGAAGCTACGAGTACTTTCACATACAGTATGACCTGTTATTGTTAGCCACTCACATTTTAATTCTACGAAGACCGCGGTGACAGCTACTCTTTAGTCTGTCACTTCTCCTTCTCTATCACGGGTTTCAGAGACTTATATTTATGGTGATAGAGTGGCACAGCAATCCATCAAAGGCAACTCTAATTTTTTCCTGAATCTTCAAATGTCTATCTGCATTCCTCAAGGTGCCCTTTTTGAGATGTCACAGGAGCAACAATCACTGTCGCTGTCCTCAGCTCACTTCCTTTTTTTAATGCACCAATGAAATCCTACAGCAGTTATCATCATCCACCCAGATGAAAATGTAGTTTTGCCCTGTAATTATGTAGTAATAGCACTGGTTACAAACTGATCGTGTTCTGTGTGGATAATGTAGCTGTAATGATTAAATGTCGTATGTTTTCTGATATAATCAGTATATCACATGTAATTCCTAGATGTATCAAGTTTCTGTCTGTAAGTCTCGTAATTTCGTTTGTATGTGTTTGTGTTTCAGATTTCATCTCGCTCTTTTGTATAATTTAGAATGAAGACTTGTCATACTTCCGTGACTAGCATTGAAATTTCAACTTAAAGTACAAGCGCCCCTTATCATTTCCAGGTCATTAACTCTCTACCAAACTTTTCCATTAACTGAATAAGATGTAGGAGTCTCAATGTCACGTAGATGCTGCATGTGTGATGAACACATTATTTACCGTTTCCTGTCGCTTCTATCGCAAATATAAGGTACCGACAAGGAAGAAACACTTAAGAAACGAAACCCTTTATTCGTCACCTTAATAGATAATTCGCTGTTACACAGTAATACCCATCCTCTAACATAACTTCAACACCGATAGATTAATTAAACGCCTATCACCTGCCAAGTCGTATGATCTCTGCACTTATATCTTTCTTGTGCTAAGCATTCCATTCTGTCTATAATATCCTGTACTGAGTTTGTAGAAATTGGATACATTTCAAGTGAAGGTTTCCATAAATAAGTCTCATACGGCATTGATATTGCCTTGAAGACCTTCGAGCAGCTGCTTCTAGATGAAGCACGTTAAGCTGCGTTATTTGTCCCAATGGGTTAATATTGCATGGCAGGAGATCCCCAAAGGTAACAATTTCAGATGATTTATGCCGAGTTTTATACGGACCGTCTTCCATGGACACTCAGCGTCTCACTCACGGCAATTAGTGAGAGTGCCGACAGGTACCCACGGTGTCGCGTACGCTCTTTGAAGTCGCAAGTAGCACGATTCAAACAAGTAGTTTGGGCTACAAGAGTGTTTCGACCTGCCTAATGCAACCATAATGTGTTTATGGATGTACTAAGACGGCAGAGTGGAAGCTATTGAAATGCTATGGAAAACATAAAAGCAAATTCCTTCCTTCACAGACAAGTTGAATAGATCGAGTCCATCAACACTTCAAAAGTACGTCCCCGCTCAATGTATGGTAAGAACACTTTAAGCTATTGAAATGCTATGGAAAACATAAAAGCAAATTCCTTCCTTCACAGACAAGTTGAATAGATCTAGTACATCAACACTTCAAAAGTACGTCCCCGCTCAATGTATGGTAAGAACACTTTAAGTGTTAAGGCTTGCGTGCAGGGCTGGCTCCTTGGTGATTGACTTCCGTAGACACATCTTAAGGTTTCAAGGCAGACCGTGAAGGCTCTTGAACTACATCGCAAAATACGCTGCTGCAACTGCACCCATCAGCGAGTCCGATAAAATTTCTTTTATAAATGGAAATAAAGGAAGAGAGCATTACCTCTGGATCCTGCGAGGAGTAGATTTCTGGATAACAGAAGAGGTTGTACTGAGGGTAGGGTATAAAGCAAAATTCTGTTGGAGGGCTAATCATATATATGTATGTATATATCATCAATTTCTTCTAGCATATCTTGTTCATCAGAGTTGAATGAGAACGTATAGCTCACCGGAGCCCGTACTAGACAAGATAAGGCAAGACAATACTAGAATGTAAAATCAGCAGCGGCCGAGCGCATTGAAAGTTTTTAACACTTGCCACTATGGTTTTTGGAACGAAAAATCAGTATTGTACAAGAGACAGGTCTGGGCGGTCATGTACGTCACCTGGCTATAGAGTTTAATACTCATGTTGTCAGCCGTAACATGGGGCGACTTCAAAGTTGAAGGTCGGTAATTTGAAGTGATGTCGCATTTCCTCAGATCTCCACGTTATCAATCATTACTAACTGTAAGGAGAAGCATGGGAAAAGGAGATAACAAAAAGAGGAAATGGGGCTCTGTTGATGCCGTCACACAGCCCATAAAGCCACTTACATGGTATTGACTGTTCGACCACGCCGAATGGATTAAAAGTCTTTAAAAAATGCTGACGGAGTTAGTTCTAGTTACATGATATGGTACCTACAGCGATATACAGCAATGTTTTCATGTTTAGCTGAATTATATGGAGATGGATATTACTTACTAATAGTTCAAAACTAAGAATGAACTTTCTTGCAAGTTATTAAATGTTGAAGGCCGTTTCCAATGTTAGAGATTTCACGTGATTTACCAGTATTTCAGCATATGTAAAACCCCAACCAAAAATAACCCTACTCACCATACGTCATAGATACCTTACTGAGGATTTATTCACCCAACACCCAGTGCTCTCCATGGAAAGTTAATGTGTCCCTTGTGCTTAGATGCTTACGAAAATAAACTTCCACTCGTAGACCATGAAACGTGTAAGATGGAGTCCATTGATCCTGGTAGGAGGAATGTTCGCCGGGATCTTGTTCATCAGAATATCTCCTGTCACCATCAATAAAGATATGGAGCTTCTCAAAGGCAAAAGAAATCTGGATGGATGATGCAATATCAAGTTTATGACAATCACACTTGATTTACAAAGGCATACCGTATATACCTCTTTTGGGGTATGTGGTCTATCATTTAGTCATCAATAGACAGAAAACGGCGATGAACAATAGAAACCATATTTCAGTATCATCTGCTGCAGGGAAACTTACTTTCCGTGATATTTCATCAAGAGTCCTTTATCAAAAGGATTAGATGAAGAGTTATGGCTTGAATGCGCTTTCAAGGCAATTTGGTACCTTTTAACTGAAATCTACCTTGACCTCCGTCACCTCGTATCCAATAACATTTATTGCATGCAATCAAAGTGATTTTATGTCTGTTATTGCATTAGAAGTTGAAATTGTGAGAAAATTGTCCATTCGTTCATTCCAGGAATACCAGCAATCTGTCATAGGGATTTCGTTGATAGCTTTTGGCAAAACATGACCTTGTATTGAAAACTATTGGTGAAACTTTTTAAGAACAGTAATTTCTCCTCAATTGCGAGTAATTCTCCATTCCGACGATCTCAAGCAATCCATGGAACATTAATGTATTTACGTATTGGTCATACTGACAGACTATCAATCACAGCAATGCCTTTTACTTTAGAGTTTACACTATCTGGCATGAGTGCAGAGCTTAAAATATAATGTTATGGTAGTCTCCACAGGTTGGTAAAAATAGTTGAAATTAGCAAATAGACGGCAAAATATGCCGTAGGAACTAGACGACCAAAGGCGTTCACTTACCAATCTATGAGGTTGGTAGAAACTAATGGAGTGTCTCGACGTTCGGCGGCATTGTACATGATCGTGAGTTGCTCTAGCAAGTGGATTAAAAGCTCATCAAATTAGATTGTTCTAAGTGGGTTGCCTTTCAATAAAAATGTAGCCATCAGGAAAGACATGGTAATTTCAGTCTACTGGTAGATAGGCAATCATGACATGCGTCATAATGGTGATGGATGACCAGCTCCTGGTGCCTTTCGTCCCCGTCAAAAGAGATAAGAAGATACGTCTGATTAAGTGAACTCGTGCAGGGTGTTTTGAGTTTTAAGAGATGCTATCTTTTCTGAAGTTGCTGAGCATAATAAGGCAAATTACTTAATAGTAAATTTTCTCTAGAATTCTACTTCTTCAGATGGAAAGTTCACACCAGACCGGAACTTTTCAAAAATGCGGATAGAACGTGGTGTATGGTGCGTGTAGTAGAGTTTACTTCACAAACATCTGTCCCTTCAAAGGCCACGGGCAGATACTAAATAACTGTTAACGTTCTGTCCTCTTTAATGGGCATTTTCAATGCGGAACATATGCATGCGACAGGTCTAGAGGACTTTCAGACAACGTTCAGTTAATGGTCACAACAGACACACAGATATGTAAACCACTCCTCATCGTTTCCTAAATTGGATTTGTGTATAAATCCTTTACTTCATAATCGGATTATCATGCAAAATGTATCAGCGTCTCTGAACAGAAGACAAATCATTGGAAGTGTCCAGAATCCAGTTATTGCCACTTTATTTGTCATTAAACTAGTTAAACTGTAAATTTCAAACACAAAAATTGGACTCACACAAATTTTCGACTGAACAGTACCAGTCTTTGTCAAGGAATGAGGGCTTGAACTGTTGTTCTTTAGGTTTGAAATTGTGGTGTCCAATTCTTCTTAAGTAATTGCGTTGTCAAGTTCTGACGAATTTGAGGGGATATAATGATGCTGTTTCGTTTCAGGACTACACCATCACCGTGTTCCTACGTCAGTACTGGAGGGACGAGCGCCTGGCCTTCGCGGGTTCCAACCACAGCCTGAGTCTGGACGGCAGGCTGGCCGAGAAGCTCTGGGTTCCCGACACCTTCATCCCGAACGCGAAGGAGTCCTTCCTGCACAAGGTTACCGTGGACAACAAGCTCATCAGGCTGTTTCCGGACGGAGGGATACTCTACGGAATGAGGCAAATGTTTTCTTCTACGTCATCCTGATTAACTCTAGCCAGATTGAAAAAAACAGCTGTAGAAGTGATCGAGGATAAATGATTGAGAGTTATTACATATGATAACAAAACAATTAAGAAGATCACCACAAATAAGATAAAGGGCAGAACAAAGGATATAATAAGTATTTCCCATTGTCCCTGCTACGTGCCGTACACTACTCTTCAGCAACTAAGAAAGCAAGTAAAGCAAGTAGTGTACATTTTTAGTACCAACTCACCACTAATTTGCTGTCATATTGCCAACTCAGCACCAATTTGTGATGATAGCTATTGTGTTATATGTGGACCTCACGGCACATGGGAGACTGTGGTGACAAATCTGTACAGCATGAGACAGTAAATGATAGATGAGTTTGTCTACAGGGTCCGCGTGGAACTCGATCTGCCTCAAGTTTGTAGATACCTAGTACCTGCTGAGATCCATAAACTTGAAGGTACGCGTACATGTTTTGAAAGTCATTCGAACTGCAAATAAAAACTTCGCTGGAGATTCACTAAGTACTACGTGATGAAATAACAAATGATTCTGCAGTGTGCCCCGAATCAAGAGCAAAAACCTGACGATTCGGACCACTATTTGTCTCAGATGAAATCATCTGTATTGTAGAAGGTCATGTCTTTTACGATAATCCAATCATATTTTACGTTACATTGGCCCGTACAGTTTGATCATTACATGCATTTATGGGCATTAATGAAAGTTATATGGCCTATTTTCCGCCCAATATGATAATCCTGCGATAAAATCTGATATCATGTAATAACGTTTATTGAAAACGTACCAGTTGAACCCACGCACTATCCCTAAGGGAACTACTAACTATTCATGACATTTTCCCAATCATCCTGGGATCCCAAGAGTCTTAATCATTAATCGTACTATTTTATATGTTACGTGCCAACAGGATTACAGCAAAGGCCGAATGCAACATGGACCTGGAGAAGTATCCGATGGATTCTCAAAACTGCACATTGGGGTTTGAGAGCTGTATGTACCAATCCTGTTACTCTTTGACGTTTAGCAACTTTCCTAAATTCCATTATTTTGATTATTAAATCAAACGATGGACCTACTTTAAATCTCTTTTCCTCAGATGGCTATAAGACAGAAGATATTCGGTTCCGTTGGAAGGCTGGTAATGACTCCATCTATGGTGTAGAGAGTTTACAACTTCAGCAGTTCAAAATCGGTGCCTATAACGTCATCAACGGCATGGCTACTTACGAATCAGGTACGTTTTCTTTAGATGGGTTGAATAAAGAAGAAATAAAACTGTATCATCTGTTGTAATGATTGGCAACAAGCTGACTGATAGTTGACTCCTTTTTGTCTTTTAAACATTTAACACATTATAATGAACTTAAAACATTAAAATTTCCTCCATCGCTTATGTATGTTTTGTTTTCCTGATCTATTTCAACCCTACAGGTGATTATTCCAATGTGAAGTTTTGCTTCCTGCTGCACCGCCAGGCGTTCTACTTCATCTTCCAGACATACATCCCGTCCATCCTGCTGGTGGTGCTGTCCTGGGTCGGCTTCTGGATCAACGCCGAGGCTGTTCCGGCAAGAGTAGCTCTTGGTCAGTGACAGGTTTACATACCGTGGAATAAGGTTTTTCTCTCTTTGTTTACAACAGTGAAAGCTTAACTTGAATGTTCATCTGTGTTGGTAGAAGCCATTCTTGAACTAGTTAAACTGTAAATTCCAGCACAAAAATTGGACTCACCCAAATTCTCGACTGAACAGCAGCAGTCTTTGTCAAGGAATGAACAACCCACTGCTGCCGTGCCCTCTAGCGAAAAAATCTGGTTCTATCTCCAAGATTTCCAGTGAAACTGAATGATACGGTGATTTTATATTTGAGATTAAAGAAGCCATCTACATCGGAGCTTTACAGCCATTCTTGAACAGAGATGGTGGGCGCCATAGACTTCCTGCAACTTATGATCCACTGCTCACTGAGTCAAGTGTTCTATCTGCATAACGTGACGTCACGGCAGAAGTGGATTGTTCATTCCTTGACAAATACTGGTGCTGTTCAGTCGAAAATTTGGGTAAGTCCAATTTTTGTGTTGGAATTTATAGTTTAACTACTAGTAGTTAAAAAAACTGTGAAAGATAATGACCTCTGACAAGAAACAAGCAATGAGGGCGCAAGCAACAACGGTGTAGTTTTATCATTTGACAATTATTTACTGGTTGCCACAGGCATCACCACTGTGCTGACCATGACGACGCTGATCGGCGGTGCCCGAGCCACCATGCCTAAAATCTCTTACATCAAGGCCATCGACGTCTACTTGATCACGTGTTTCCTGTTCACCTTCGCCGCGCTGGTGGAGTACGCAGCCGTCAACTTCCGGTCTTCCGTTAAGAAAATGAAGGAGGCAAAACGCAAGTTGGCAGCTGAGAAGAAGTGTAGAAATAAGGTAATTTCTTGGGGCCTGAAAGTTTAGGAATGTTTGAAGATCTAGGCCTCCATGAGCACGAACGATCCATTCTGTGGGATGGTTTATATGCCATAAAACAGGATAACGTGGTACGTGATTACAGCATTCTGAAATATTTATATTTAATCAGCCAATACAAATTTGGAAAACAATTTAGAGCTATTATAGTTAACAAAATACAACGTACCAAATGTGCCAGATGAAAGCATCTTGGGGGGCGATCCCTTCTATGTAATGGTTTATATGTCATATGATTGGTATATGATACTTAGATACCAGAGAAAAAGTCAATACAAATTTGGAAAACAATGCTGAACTTTTATACAAAATACAACGTACCGATTGTTCCAGATGAAAGCAAACGTGACTGGCCTTCACTGCGTGGACGAGAAGGACAACAACTGCGACAAAAGTCACACGATTTTGGACATCGACATGGCGGACGATGGGACCGTGGGGCAGGCTGCGCGCTCGGACGGGCAGAAACTGCGCAGAACTACGTCCAAGAAGATCGGAGTGACCTTCGCCAATGGGGTTCGACATCTTGTCAGAAGCGTATCTCAGGTACTGGCCGGTTATATCAGACAGCACAGTTTGATCAGGACAGTGTGAAGGATAGAGAGTATGTTGCCTAACATCCATGGCAATGTAAAATTAAAGTAAAATCGCCAAGTCTTACATTGACATTCGATGAGCATGAAAGGAGTGCCTTTCGTTTGCTCAATAGCATCTTGACGAAGTCTACTGCCATTCCATTGTGCAGATGAAATAAAAGTTGATTATTAAATCAACATCTTCATGAATTATGGAGGACTGCACTTGGCGCAGTACAAGGTTGTCTGGCAGATGATTCCAGACTGAGATGGGGAGTTCTTATAACGAACAGTACTGGCAGGACTCACAGTTAGCCACAGGCAATTTGAGTTGTACACTGTACTAATGACTAAGTTTACTTGCCCTCATGGCCTCACACCAAACGTCTAGCTGTCTCACAACGTTGCTGACGTTAGGGTGGATGAACAGAAGTTGTAGCTAATGGCTGCCGCCAGCTGTGTGAGCTTTGCTGCCTGTGGGACTGAGGTAGAAATGAGACAGGATATGTACGGACGGCAGTTTGGAGGTCTCAAAGGACGCCAATTACGTGTCCCTTGAGGGGTTATTAAGGGGTGGCCAGCATTCACCCACGGGTTGTTTGAGATACATGCAATTTGAAATTTTCATACTGCATGCATTGCTAAACCTGCAGAAGAAATTATTCGTTAGTCCACTCTTATCAATTCTACAGCATGGGGAAAATATTGCATGGTGCCTTTCTGTTTGTCGTAGTAACTCTTTGGACATGGAAACGACTGTGCTTCCTAAAAATTAACTGCTAAAAATGTGTATTCTCATTGCTGAGTGTTGTAAATATGCGATGTACATCAAATGAATAGAATCAGCCAATAGTTCTTGCTCATTCCAAAAACGTAGATATTGTACGGGACACTTTCACTGGAGAGCGCGACTATATTCTCAATTACTCCAAGCTAAAGTAACCTCGCTGATAACCTTCCCTAGCAGACCCTGCCTGACAAAGTGTTCTTAGAGAATACTTCCTGTAATGCTTGTGGAGATGATCCTTTTATCTTTCGACATGGTAAAACACCTTAGGCTACTGTCAGAGCTTCTTTGACTTTAAATCAATATTCTTTGAGGCAACACCAACTAATCTAAACTTCATCACTAAGGGTTCAGCTTCTCTATACCGTGACGCATATAGATTATCATTCTAAACATTCTGTCTTGTCACAGGAAGGAAAAAGATATTGCCCTTCAATCTGTCGCAAAGTGCAGTCTTGTGATTACAACGTTTTTTGTTGTTGCTAATTGTTTCACTTCAGATTTTCATATCAATGAACTTTTCTTTATTTTGGTAAATATTGATTTCTGTTTGCCATTGATGCATGTATGATTATCATTATCAGGTTTAGCATTGTACTATGACTATCATTTGCATCGGTCATCTAAGCATATCTATTTGGTGTTAAGGTGCTACTGCCAACCAAATCTCAATCGACAACATCAATTGTAGGTTCCAAAGCATTCCATTTAGCTGTTCTGGTATTCAATCTCTCATGATATTCTGAACACTATCGCCTATCGTTTACTGTTGTATATTTTCTCTCCAGGTCCAAATGGTGAGAGCAGACGTGACATCCATCGACCGTTACTCCCGCTGGGGGTTCCCTTTGTGTTTCCTCCTCTTCAACCTGAGTTACTTCCTGCACTACACCGAGCCCTGGCATGGATGGCTCACTTAAACTCACAATGCAACCTAGTAATTTCTTCCAATACGCATGGGAGCAGCGAAGTGGAAAGCTGGCGTTCTTAACTATCTTATTTAACCTTCTATCTCTCGTGGTTTAGCCTGGTACCATCCGGAAAGTAGTTCGCTCCGGCGTTCATTATATACTATATACAGTCGCTTCTAGCTGTGACATTCATTACACACTATATATGTCGCTTCTCCGTGTTTGATAGCAGAAGCGAACATAGGAGCGAATTACTATCCGAAAGGTACCCAGGCTACTCGTGGTTAGCAAGTGTTCAAAATAGAACATAGAAAATATGCTCACTGACACAATAAAGGTACAATTTGGATTTGACATTGTGTAAACAACACTTTGCAAACAAGTGTTGTAGCGGGGAAAGTGTGGCTATTCCAGAGTCCAGTGTAAAATACTAAATTCGCATATACCGGGTTGTAATTAAGATTCAAATGAGGATAATGTGTAATAATGGGTATACAAATGTATTATTCCATTGTAAAAACGTTAACGTCTGTGTTATTTCATTGTTATTGTAGTAGCTACATAATAGCCGCATGTAGAGTTTGACATGTAGAATAATTTACTCGGATGGACGTGGGACGTAACAGGAGTTCTGCATGAAGGGCTGTAGAATTCAAAGCATTCCCAATTGTCAAGCATTGAATGTGTATATAAGGACTATATTTCTAATAGTTGTATATTGTGGAGTGGGTAGGCTTGAAGTGAATTAATCTATGTAGATAAGATATAGACTATTGGCATAGTCAGTGGGTACTAGTGAACTGTACACAAGCCTCGCATAGCAGACATGTTGTGTCAGCCGGTCATGGAAATGAGTCCAAATCATGTAAACTTGCTGTGTTGTGTGATGCACTGCAAAGAAAAGAGAAGAACAACGTACTTCACTATGCACATCCACGACGTTCACTCTAACTAAATCAATGAAACTTTGGATTACTTTAAACATCAGGAACTCATCCGGTCTGATTGTGATTAATCTGATATTTGTTGGTTGATAGTGTCATCGACATGAACATCCGCTGTCATAGATTAACATATGATTCGATTTTTCATACCATTTAGTGTTGACTAGCTCAGTATCTCAACTGGTCTCATTGCCTTGCACTGAGCAAACTTGTATAATATGACATAATGATATGATCTTTGGATAAACGTAAATCCGGATTATCTGTATGTACCAAAGGGACCCAATTAGCGTTATATCTGTCGGTTCAATCAGATAGTTTGGGCAACTTTGAACAACGTTATGTAAAACCCATATGCTGTGCCGAAGACTTAATGTTTGTCTGATGAAATCTACAGATGACAGTAGCATCAGCACGATCTGAATGGAACATATAGAATTCTAAATAATCACAAGGAACCCAAAATCTAATTGTAACCAGGTCTCATCAAGACCTACCCACATACCAAATATCAATACAATCCATCCAGGCGTTCTTGAGTTGTCTTGATCTTCTGCACACAAACAAACACACACACATACACATAACGTTACACAAACGCTACCCAAAGTATAACCTTCTTGGCGAAGATAATGGCACACAACATGCACAATGTAGATGTAGCGCCGCCTAGTAAAATCGCTGATAACAACAAAGAACTATGTTAACTGTTTATTTTTCGTGTTAGCTGGTAACTGGAGAAGTTGTAAGCGAATCTGTATGCTATAGTTGACAGGTCGTGACGCAAGGTGAAGACAATATGTTTTCCTGGTTCGAAATGATGCTGTATCTGGGTCAGAAAAGTCATATTTTGAAGAATATGATTTGTTTGGTCAAAACAACGGGGTAACCATGGAGACCCTACCAACACATCTTCCAACCCAGACTAATCTCGGGTCTTTATTACTTACATGCTATGGTTACTGCAGCAGGTAGAACATCATTAAGAGATAAAGATAACGTCTACATGGCCTGTGTGAAGTCGTCTTTCCTCAAGGAAGGATGGTGAAAAGTTAGGTGTAATAGCTGACGTTTTTAGAGCGTATTTGATGCATAAAATGCTCGGTTGCTAAAGTCTCGTCAGTATAAAGTAGGACAATCCGCCACTCGCGTGGGTGAAAACATGTCATCCTCATCTGTGGACGTTAATATTTATGTACAGACTGAAGATTGACTTTCTTAATGTTTATGTGATGAACCTTACTTGATAGGTTTAGAGACAAACAGGAGATTGCACAGACTGGATCATATTACACACCTACATTGCAGGGACAGCTGACCATGCCTTCACCTTTAACCGGGCTAGAGGGCGACGGCGCATGCATTTTTCAGCGAAATTCTGTAAAATTTGGTGTGAGGGCTATTTTGTGGACAATAGCCAAATCACATTTCATTTCTCTATTGTTTTCAAGTCGGCTTTTAACATTATGTTGTGAATTCTGTTCATTTTCTTCTTTGCTCTGTGTATACCTTTGTTATGATATCGAAAAGAATAAAGCTGAAAAAGTACATGCTGTTCTGGGAGATCCATCGAGCACCAGGGTTCGAGTGGAAGGAGCCCCGGTAGAAATCGGATGGTACCCAGGCCAGTACTAGTGGAAGCAGTATCTCTGCTCAAGCGGAAACGCTATCAAAGACCAAATTCTCAAGTATCAACAATTTAACAACATTTTTTAGTCCTTACAATCGTAACAAACATTTTGCATTGTTAAAACTTTAAATTAGGTCTTACAGATCGTAGTAGTATGTTGTAGCGATCCTTTTATCTGGTACCGGTAAGGTGGCATCTCACTGCACTTGGGGCACCGGTGCGGCACTGTGGGGTTCAAAATATACTCAACGAATTTCAGAGATAAAGAACTAATTTCCTTACGTGCATTTTGTTATCTTTTAAGTTATACTTTTACGTAATACACAATATCTATATATACACAGTACACATGTCAAAATTTATAAAAAAATCGGAGAACAAAACACAAAACACTGCCGCAGCGAACGAACCCCGCAGTGCCGCACCGGTGCCCCAAGTGCAGTGAGATACCACCTTAAGGATGTCACGTGAGCTCACATCCAGAAATTAGTCGGGGTTTTCGTATAAATTGAATGAAGATGAGCCGCAGCAGTGTCACTCCAGGCTCTCCACTGTCGGTGAACAGGTGCTCGCCGTATTATCATATCAATAACCTTGCATCTCTCAACCTTACGTCTCAGACATAGTTTTATTGCACAAAAGTAAGGAAGACCGATACAGAGGCCCGTAGGAGACACGATTCAGACTGTTGTTCATTCTGGGTCGCAAGAGTTCTGTCTGGTACACTCACGGCGCGTCGGCGCGGACGTGGAGCGGGCGACGGACCGACGAAGTTTTCGAATACCCGGCAGCACTCAGAACTCAGGTAAAAAGACTTTGTTACTTGCCTCGCGCTTACCTTTCCCTACACGTGGACAAACTTATTTGGGAACATTCTACTAGCTCACCCATTGAATCTTAGAAAACACCTTTTATCATACGGACGCCTGAAAGACAAACGAACTATTGACAGATCGGTTTTGCTGTTGTTCATAAAGTTTTCACGATGACTTCAAGACTTCGGTACGGAGCTGGTGTTCTGATCGTTCTTGCCCTGTCAGCTGTACCCTCTCTCTCAGCAGACCGGTGCTTTCCCACATGTCAAACAAGACAGTTGACTACTTGCGTGCCCCTCAGCAAAATTGTTAACGACAACGGACCTCAAAGTTCAATCCATTTAAGATACAGGATGGAGTGCATATCATGCAATGATAGTCAAAATCATTCTGCTGAAATTTCAAATACTTTCACAGGGAAGTGTTTCTCAGGTGTACAGTGGCTCGCGTTGAGAGGTTTTCAATACGGGATATTGTCTTCGCAAAAGCTAGCTGTGATAGACTCCTCTGCCCTTACAAATCTGTTCCTTTTTGATACAGGGATAACGGGAATAGGCAACGCGACATTCAGAGACTTTGTAGTGTTAGAGAATCTGAATTTGGATGATAACATGTTAACGCACATCAGCAGGAACTGGCATACCGCTTCTGATTCTCCCGATACGTACTGCCTAGAACATCTCTCGATTACAAACAATAGCATCTCCAGTTTAGAACCGGCATGTTTCCGAAATCTGAACCATCTTTATTACTTAGATCTACGGAGTAATCTTTTGCGACATTTGCACAGTCACTGGTTCATAGGATTAGACAAACTTGTGACCTTACTTTTAGGTGAAAACAAAATTGAATCGATTCCATCTGACGCCTTCGAATATTTGAAAGAACTAAATCATTTAGACCTGACTAACAATGATTTAGTTTGTTTGGGCAAAGAATTGTTCTTGTTTATGGACAGACTTGGGCAGGTCAGACTAAGTGGAAACAATCTTGTTGTCTCAAAAGCAAAAGTCGTCCATAATATTGGATGGGATCTTGCATTATCCAACTGTTACCAAAACCACAAGCAGTGGATACGACTTGACGTTATTGGTATAGTTTTACACATAAACTATGAGGGTATTGACGAAAGATTCACGATTGATTGGTCTAGCTCGTTAAGTAATGCGGCTATTGGCACATTCGGTTGGTTCTGTAGTCCGGTCCCAGAGGGAGTTCAGTTGGGTCATTTTGTGGCTTACTCGCCATTTGTCGTCATCGTAAAAAGAAGTGAAGAACACGTGAACACGTCTCTCTCAAGTCAATGTTTAGAGGCATGGGAAGAGTCCGGTGGTATAACTCTCACTTTACAGGGAGGGTCCAGTTTACAAGTCTTTGGTGTAGAAACTAGTGGTAAATCGGCTGTCCCCAGAGCGGAGGGTTTCAGCGTTGTGGCAACAAGGCTGAAGAAAGAATCTCTCAACTATACTGGGGAAGCTCCCGAAAAGGAAAAATCCGTCTCAAGATTGACTTGTTTCGTTATCGTTCACAAACACAAAAGCGTTTTAATCCTCAACGTGTCCACAGAAAGGGAAGTAGATGACACAAAATGTTTTCCTGGGGAATATGTTATAAGTAAAAACATTTCGATTTCGGAAATAAACACATCATCGCCCCTCTCATCAAATGTAACATTGATCCCTAACTCACAGAGGAGTGTAGCTAAAATGAATGCAACAGAGGGAGTAACACTATTTTCTCTTACTCTTACTAATTCACCATCTGATGCGGCGGAAGGTAAAACTTCGGAAATTTCTGTAATAATACTAGTGGGCCCTGTGATAGCAGGAAAATTTGTCATCATGTGTTTCATTAGTTTGATTTGCTACGGCATGAAAAAAAGAAAAAGGGAGAATGCAAATCTTCCTTTGCCAACGATAAACGTCTCAGATGCGTTACAGAGTAATCCAATGTACAAAGGTAGTACGGCAACAACACCCCAGACAGATACCATGCATGACTCCGACCAACCAGCCGGTAACACGTACAATCAGATAAATGATGATGATGTTTATGATCCATCGGGCCACGAATACAGCGAAATAAAAGACCAAGATGCTGACGGTAGAAATAAGCAAGTATCAGACTCCTGTCAAACAGACAACAACACGTACAATCAGGTAAATGAAGATGAAGTGTACGATCCATCGGGGCACGAGTACTACCAAATAAAAGACGAGGGTGACAGTGGTGAGGGTAACGGAGCGTTCAACTCTCCGTGCGCAAGTGGACATGATGGAATAAAAGACGAAGACATTGAAAGTGCGTCTGGACAAGACTCACAAAACGAAGAGCATGAGGACATTGACGATGACACTGTGAGATTTTATGCTGCTGCAGCTGAGGTTAGGTTGCCGACAACGGGAAGTGTTTGCGCCGAACCTTTACTTTACAGGGCGGATACTAACACTGAAGCATCTGTGAGCCGTAGAATGGAAAGGATGTCTGTTTCAATGTCCGCCGGTGGGGATCAGACAGCTTATGACTCCACTGCCCGCACAAATTGCACAGTCGTCTACGTACCTGTGACGTCAGATGATGTAGCTACCCCTGACACCATCGAGCATGAGGAGGCGGGGCAGTTAGAAAGACTTACGCCGGAAATTTGACCTCTGATTGTGTAGAATCTGAACTGGAATAACAAGGATTTCAAAATGAAACATGAAACTCAAAACATATTGACTTTGCTAAATTACGTGTGATGCCCTGAGATTTGGAGCAGATTCATAAAGCACGGAAACAAATGAATAGGTACAGGGGATTCAATTTATTTTTCTGTATATAAGCTTAATTCATAGATATCAAGATACATTTAACTGTTATTGCCTAGCTTGTACATGCGAAGAGATCTACAGGTATGTACATATCAGATGTGGTGCGTATACCACACAGTTAATGCTACTTGTGTTCGTTTTTCCTACATATTTCAATGTAATGGATTAACATATTTGTGTCTGGCCGGCAATGTTTCTGCGTTGCTGATGCCCAATGTGTAGCGCTATGGAATTCAAACATAGCGTATATGATAAAAACATATACAACAAACACATTATATTTGGATATAGTTTGCTCGAGAAGGAAAATAAGTAAATATGGTATCTACAGTTGTCAATCAAATCTGATTGGCCTACATAAGGCATTTCTATTACAGTATTGTTTATAGTTGGTCTGTAATTTACGCCAGCTAGCGGTTGCCATTTACACTGCATGGAACAGGGTCATACTGCTCTTCTAGGTCACAGTTGAATGTAAATTGTTTTGAACTGTGAGACGTTATAAAGCTGCCCACTTGCGGCTGCCATTGGTACTGCATGGCATAGGGCTAGTGTGCTCATCCACGTTACCATTGGATTTGGTAAAGGAAGTTGACACTTGGCAAAATGGAATTTGGCATTCCTCCATGGTCATTTCATTGTCAGATGTAAAAATTAATCTATGAATCTTTTAAATAAAATGGCCCTACAATTTAGCACAATTTTGCTTAAAAGGATGTGTACATAGTGTTGATTACCACTTCACTATCTTACAGTGATATAAAGGGCTCCCTTTCTTCCTAACGTTTTTGTATTACCGAGTCACTTACATCTTTTTAATACAAGGGGTACGTGTATACAAACGATCCCTAGCCGTAGATCAAGCGTCTTGTACTTAACATGTTGTGCTCTATCGTAAACTCACTTGTATGCTTATGTTGTATCTACTGTCAAGGCCATATCTTTGTATAATAAAACATTTACATGATGTGTCTGCACAGCGTAGCTCCTGAGTAGCCATCGAATTACTTACAACCCATTCTGTATTATATCAATGAATTTACGATGTTTTCTACTAAACAGTGATAGGCACAGTACTGAACCTTAAGGGCACAAATGTCTTATGTACATAATGGCACAGTTAATAAGTATTACATACGTGGGTTCAGTCCCGGAAATTGTACACCTAGAGCTATAACGTACATCGTACATCCTTATTCGTGCACACAATCGTGGGTCAAACATCTCAGTTGGATCTACAACCGTATATACAAGGAAATGTTTCTTAAATTTGGTTTACAAATGTGCCGAGTACATTTGAGGACTATTTTCCTCAGTTATTACTGCACAAAGCTGCTTGACTGAACTACTCTAGAAAGATGTGCAAAAATAAAATCATGCCTTGGAAACTGCTACATTTGCAAAAAGCCACATATCCCTAATATTCCGGCCCTGCATAAAACATAACGTTGTATGAAACAAATGGCACACGACTCATTAGATAGAGGGTTTCATGTACAATGAGACTTAATGAACAGTGCCGAAGTGCCGAATGAGTATATCCGGCAGTGATATCAATTTTCCTATTGGCCATACTCTTTAAGAAATCAAATAATTTCTGTCGGTTTCAGAAGACATGTCTCATCATTTCCCTTCATAAAAGAACGAGGACCACATGTACCACGTGGGAGAAACATCTAGTGGTTATTAGCTAATGGTACTGACGATATGAATTAGGTAGACAGATGCAATCTATAAATTCTTTTGAAACCTAGTCAATACTCATTAGCACTACAATAACATGTACTTACAGGGCATCTTACTAACGAGTCTTTCGGCAGTAACAATGTTACATAGCGAGTACTAAATAAACCAACCAACCAAACAAACAAACAGGTGAACAAACAAACTACCAAATTTATAGATATGGGTAATCTAGATCGATTCGTCGCCCTTCTCTGTGCTGTCCCCGTCATGTTCATTTTATGGCTTGCCTATCGTTCAGTGTTTTATAAACAAGTCATTTCTGATTCATGAATTCATGCAGATTAATGCCATAGAATTTGGGGGTAAGGCAACAGAAATAAGTTAATTAGAAGAGTAACTAATCGCATAGACGATTGTTCCCGACAGATTTTAGTTCGTGTACAATGAGAAAAACAGTCCAGTCACGTTTGAATAGGTAAACAGACACTAATGGTGAATTTTTATGTTGTATACGTAGCCTTAAAGGAGTCCTCGACTCTGGGTACTTTACAGTTTACGAAAAAAGCAGTCCCACGCGCATCGGAAAGCATTCAGTATTCTGCTTAACACCCCAATGTACTATGACTTATAATGTCCCCGACAACGTATGGCAAACGTTAGGTTACAAAACTAATTTCAACGGTAATGAAAAAACTCTTCTTGATATATGTACTCTAGGAAAATTTGTCCCTTTTGGTGTGCGTATTGCCCTTTATTTATGGCGAAAATAACATTACGTCAGAGTCTCTACTGTACTTATAGGGAATATACGAGTAGGGTCTGCATTGGTTAAGTGGGTGTCATGTTTGTTTTACAAACACGCCTCGCGTTATTCACCAAAAGTGGACTTTTGCAAACTTGTCCTGATTATGTATTCATTGATACATTATCTATTGGAAAATAACACCCCGTCTGGAGTTTAGTGCTTCTTTAACACAATTTAGGTCACTCAGACGCCAAATGAATGTTATATGTATGTCGCGATCCGTTACCCACGTAGAAGAGCTTCTATTTACAATCAACCTTATCCGAGTTTACTTAACGCCTTGTACTTAGTCCTGACCAGCCGGGCGTGCGGACTGAGAGGATCCTTGCTTCGGTTTTAGTCCATCCAGAACGGCGAGAAACGCCTCAGTTTGGTGAGGTCCATTTTACCCACGGTTCGTTGTAGTAGACGTAGTAGAAAATATTAAAAAGAGAGTAACTTATTGGGAAGAGCCATCGGGAGTACTTGTCAATCACAGCGACACCTCCCCTCAGAGGTACCTGAAATATACAACGTGAAACATAAGAGCATTTGTTTGTACGTATGGGCTGCAGATAGTAATCCCAGTCTTCATAGATACAGATATGTAAGGTGTTGAAAACAGCACTTAACAACATGCACATAAATTTCAGCCTGTAAGCATTGTGAATGAAGCAGAAATGAGAAAGAGGTCGCACCTGTGACACTTGTCTCATGAACGAACGCATTCCGTTCCGGAAGCTAAGGCCCGTCTTTTTGGGAGGATCCCCTTCCTCCTCAGATATGACCGTGTCGACTTGTACTTTCTTGCTCCCAACGTTGCCATTGTCCACATCGATGTCCAGGATTGTATGGACCCTTGATTCAGTGTCTGCTCCGTCATTATTCAGTTTCTTCATGCTAACCACCTCGCTTTCCTAATAGAACAATAAATAGCCGTGTAAGTCATCATTAATGTGACTCATATCGAGAGCGATCCTCATGCACGATGGCCTATCATTTAGCGACAGGACCATTTATTGAAATGCGTGCTATACTGAATCTGTGACACTGTGAATGTTTAATGGGAAAGCAATGTGATTTGTGATAATCATTTAACTAAATACTAACGTTGTGTATTAAATGGTATGTAAGGTATTGATCTACTTAATATAAAGCTTTATGGAAATTTATCTGAAACAATTCCAATGTCATGTCACCTCCATGAAGCTGACTGGCTCTGGCACGGGCACCGACACCTTCCTTTTCTTGACTCGGGACGACCGGAAGTTGACGGCTGCGTACTCCACCAGCGCGGCGAAGGTGAACAGGAAACACGTGATCAAGTAGACGTCGATGGCCTTGATGTAAGAGATTTTAGGCATGGTGGCTCGGGCGCCGCTGATTAGCGTGGTCATCGTCAAAACGGTGGTGATACCTGACGTTTTCAAAAAGAAACTATAATCAGATACAGCTTGCAATACTTGGATATTCTTTATCTGTATTGGTAGGGTGGTCACAACACCAGACTTCGAAGCAGTTACAGTTACATCTGTCCTGACTCCTTGTGTGGCATTCATTTTACAACTGAGGATAAACAACAGAACACGCAATTATTGAACTTATCTATATCAGAATCCGTTCACCCATCAACACAGTGCCTGTAAGCATGAAGATCATAGTCTAGTCTTGGCCTAAGCTTTTGCTTTAATAATGTTTAATTTCCCATCATTTTCCACAAACTGCATGAAAAGAGACAAAGTCACTAATAGTATACAGACCGCTCCTTGTCAGTAGCAATGAATACACGTCTTCATTTGAGAGGGTCGGCAAATTAGTAACTTTACAGTACTACTAGTAAAGCTGCTGAACAAGATCTAAGACTTACCAAGAGCGACTCTGGCGGGCACTGCTTCTGAATTGATCCAGAAGGAGACCCATGACAGCACCACCAGTAAGGTGGCCGGGAGGTACGTCTGGAAGATGAAGTAGAAAGCCTGGCGGTGCAGCTTGAAGCAGAAGCGAACGTTGGAATGTTCTCCTGTATCAGGGGATAGAAAAATATCCGTGTAAGACTTATAATGTAATTGTTACAGTTAGTTGAGATAATTGTTTGAAAATCATGAATGCAAGAATCTTTTAAGTCAAAGATGGGAAAACACACTACTCATCATATCAACAGATTTGCTCACCTTCCTCTGTTCCAACAGAAGCCGGGGGAGGGGGGCAAGGGAAAATGGACATCACTGATTAGAACTCAACATTGCTGAAAAGTATTTGTTCTGTGTTTACAAAGCATTGCTAACAATACATGTATGTATTTTGACATTTCCCTCTGTGTACGATGAAATTAACAAACTGTACTTATCGACATGTATCAGTGAGCTGAGTCACATGACAATGTATAATGAAAAATGGCACTTTAGAGTCATCCTCCTCTCAACGAGACATTAATGAAAAGTCTGAAACTATTCTTTTTTTTTGCGACGTGTTCGTAAACCCAAGTGGGTATATATGTACGATAAATTTCTTTATTCATTCCATACATTCTACATAATTTTTGCTAAGACACCCAGGCTCTTGTGTGTACAGTACAGACCTGACTCGTATCTGGACGTCCCCTCTATGACGTTATATTCCCCGATGAGGAACTGTTGTAACTTCAGACTCTCCACGCCGTAGATGGACGCATTCCCGTCCTTCCAGCGAAACACGATATCGTCCGTTTTGTATCCATCTAAGAATGGAACAGAGTTAGGCGAACATGTTTAAGATTAGAGAAACTTCGTAGACTGTTAACATGCAATTTGTTCAGGTAATTTTCTTGTTTCAGACAATTATATAGAACTACAGTTACTGTTTTCTACTCTAATGAATGTTACTTACAAAATCATATCCAGTTGCTTGAGTAATTGCTAGTTGGTGTATCTTTAAGTTATTACCTGGTCCTTATAACCTTCTTCGATGAATGTTACTTACAGCTTTCAAATTCCAGGGTACAGTTTTGTGAGTCCATCGGATACTTCTTCAAATCCATGTCACATGCAGCTCGTGCCGTGATCCTAGAAAACAATGAAACAGTTGCCATTGATGATGTATCGAATAAACTTATAAGTACGGTACAATTATAGTTCACTGAGTTAATCATAGTGTGTTCGACCGTCCATATCAACAGAATTCTTCAGTCAGAGGTAGCATAGCAGACGGCTTTTTGGGGATGAAAAGGGCAATATCATCGATAACACAGTCCTTTACACCTCCACCGGCCTTAAATGACAGTTTTTAATGATATACAAATTAACGGGTTACAAAGAACGTCTGCTAGCTATGACATACACTAGCTATGACGTTACGTTAGCCGGAGAAGCTGTGATACCGAATGAATATTGAAGGCGTAGTCCATGATAATTTTGCGTGGCACTTTAAGAATGATGCCAACGTTGAGTTACTGGCTGCCAATGCCAGTTGGCCTTGCCTCCGTGTGTGTAACAGCTACCATACGTTATCTGTAACCCGTAAATTGGTATATCATTGAAACATGTCATATAATACCCTTGGAGGTGTAAAATAATCTTTGAACGTCAATCACGCACAATTCAGGGCACAAAGAGTGGAACAGACGTATATCATTAGTGGGTGGAACACAAACCATACAGACCAGTGGTGCAGAACAATCGATGAATCATCTGGTTACTGCAGTGCGTAAGAGATAAATTCCTGCGGTAATTAGTCAGGAGGTTAATGGAGCATGCATCGAGCTGCCGCGCCTGCTGAGGGCCACCATTTATAGCAGTGCAATCTGTGCGCTATCAGTGCGCCGATTAGGGCTGGAAGTGAAGACAGCTCGCCCAACCATTGTTAGATCATCCGCCCCTTTAGATGTCATTCTAGTTTATAAAACCAGTCAACATGGTACATCTTGGCGCCTTGAAAAAACACTTCTCCAAAATCGACGAGCGAAATTTCACAATCCATCGTCATAAATGGCTTGATAGTAAGTTCACACAGCTCTCTCACACAGCTAGAACATATTGACTTTATAGACATCGTATCTGTCCCAACTTTCCTTACAACTACAATGATTATTTGAATGTTAGCTTCTTTAAGGTATCTTCCACTCGGATACTCATATGTATCCCAATAGGCAAACTTTATATATTCCAAATACTTTGCAAGGCGACATCTATTCTCTCCGCGTTTCTAACCTACACGATTGAAATCACACACACAAATCAAAAAGCCCTCAGTTCTTTCATGAATGTTGCGGAACTAGTTGAAAGTCATGTACAGTGTCCGATCAAAGTGTGGCGTTACGATTTAGCCATGTTGCCTATCAGACTACATGTCTAGCAGCTATGGAAGCTTTGTCCTGTGAACGAGCCGAGGAATTGCAATTTGTACTTGCCGGCAAACCGCCAGAAATGGCGCTCACGCAGTCACCTCCATCCTAAGCATTAACTCCGCCTTAACTCTGCTGTGCTCAAAAGCTTAATCTTTATCGTCTCACGCCGCCAACGTCTTTCTCTTCAATCCTACTTGAAACCCAATTAGAAAGAAATCGTACGTGAAATTACAACAGGACTCAAAGGAAGGTGGACAGAACAACTTTTCACGTCTTCTAATTGTTTTAAAAGGTCACCCGTTACCCCTGGTTTTTCCACCATTCCCAAGGAGTCTTGTGAATATCTAAGAAAGTCCGGTGGTAACCATCTGTCTTTGCATCTGCCTAGCGGTCTTACATATGTCGAAAGTTTATCCTTTGATACAACAAATAATCTACTAACATTCTCCTCTCTTAAGGATCTATTACCATCGTCATCAGAAGCTAAACACAAGCAACACGTCATTCGATGCAAATTTGTAATGAGAATGAGACTGAATATTGGCCCATCCCCGTTAGAACAAACTTTATGATTCTCGAGCTCAGCGCACTGTACTAAATTCTATGAGGCTGATCCATCTTCAGGAGTGCATCCTGCAGCCATCATGGCGTGATTAGCACATATGTGATGTGCTTTACAGGCCACCAGGTTACTCTATTTCACGCTTCGTTAGGAATGTGCGTCTGCTGGGATCCAGGAGTCGGAGATGCTTCACGCTAGACTGTTCGATTTCAGAGTCAAACACGCGCAGTTAAAGGGGATCATCATCCTTGATGTCCAAAGAATACAGTAAAAACGAACAGCCCACCCATCATGGTCACTATCACGTACATGTATAATTCACAGGGCAATGATTTTACTCCAAATCAATAAGATCCCTCGTTGTTATCAGGTCACTAAACATATAGCATGAATAGGGCCCCAACTACTTAGCTATTGATTAATTTTACGACATTCATCATTTCATTAGAGGAGCTGATAATCCAAACAACCCATCTACGGCCGCATGGGACTTTTCAAGGGGCCAGAGGAGCCTTTCAATCAACGTGCATGACAAATCCCATTCAGGTGTTAACATTCAGCTAAGTTGAGCAGATATGTCATCAGGACTTATAGATTTTCGTTTCGGTTGGTTAAACCGGCTCTACTTCATCTTCAGTTGGATGGAAGTGGTCTGATTTTATCAATTTTACGACATATGTTCAATCTCACGCTTCCAGTCCACAGGTGTATATGCCGTGTCAGGTTTACTAGATTCTGGTATTAACTTCTACAAGCAAAATGACCTCAAGCAGGTAACTCAAATGTGAACGTTAACCCTCATACACCCCAGCATTTTTGCGACTAAAATGACCGAACGTGGTGCAAACGGACCCCATTATGTTTTCTTCAGTAATGCATATATGCATATTCATGTATATACTTTAGTATATACTTAAGATTTTTTCGTTGGTCATTGACGTACATGCATTATACAAACAAATACATTGCTTCGTTGCTTCATTCGCTCATTCATTCCTTCAGGCCATGGTACATCTAAAACATAGACAGTGAACTGACATTCATACATAACATGTTAAAACATCACGTTATGTAGAATAAAAACGAGTGGGTGGGAGGACTAGTGGGTAATACTAAGACCAATGCCGACTCAACGAAAAGGCCTCAGAATGGCATAGCGAGTGTATTATAGTAATCTCAGACGGAAGAAGGTGGGTTGCAAATGAGTGCGCCTGGCGTCAAAGCCTAGGGTGTCCACCCGGACGTCTACGTACAAAGAGTAAACCGGTGTACCGAAAGTGCGAAAAGGAACGAAAAGGAACGAAAAGGAACGAAAAGGAACGAAAAGGAGCGAAAAGGAATGGAGTATGAAGCAAACTTAAATAAAATCAATGAGAATATAAGGAATCGGTACTGCGGGCGTTAGAAGCCTATGAAACGTGTTTTATTTTACCGAGAATTTGACATTATCAAATTTTTACAGCGCTGTTTCAGGCTGTTGTTTTTGTGTGGCTAAATTATTCTTTGAAGATCTGCGAAATACAAAGAAACGGAACTGAGATAAGAAAGTAAGGACTAAAATTCATTGGGTGGTAGATGAATATCGATTATTATACATTTTCAGGATGAGGCAAGATTGTAACGTTGTTGTTGTATTTGGGTGGCTTTTATTCTCCCTAGAGGGGAGCGCCGCATACAAATGACCCGCGAAATCCGGTCAGGAAAGATATGCTAATAAACTGCTGCCCCACGAGCATGACAGCTCCTTTTAACAGGGCCAACAACATGGTTTTCTGGAGACTGGAGACATATCTTCTCGCTCGTTCACAACGAAAGAAAAGCTGTAAAAGGAGAGACATATATACATTGTACCAAAGAGATTTCATCAAGTTGTACCATGAGTATTCATCATTTTGGCGGGAAGAAAGGTGCCAACGTGAGAAATTTGTGCAAAGGATATTGGTAAATACAATTTCTGTCAACAATTTTCCGTCATATTCAATACAAATAGATTTCTGCCTCTTGCGACCGACATCAGGCCCTCGCTGATGATAAAAAATCCCAATGCCGGGTTTAGATGTCCTGGTTGCAAAACAAATTTAAGGCGTTGTATTAATATTAATGAAAGTGTGAAAAAAAAGGAAGGAAAAATAATTCCCAACATGCTGGGCTCGAACTTCCGATCGTCGACTTCCCTGGGTTCGAACATGCGACCTATATTTCTCTAAGGTCAAGTTCTTACAAATTGTGCAATACATATACTTGTAACTTTGCTATCATTGCATTTTTTTAACAACTATATCCACATAGCATGGCTTTTTATGATAAAATATGCGCAATCGTTCTCGACATAATCCATTTCTTCTTGTGAAATTTTATAATATAAATGTAATATGGATATTCTAAGGAATGTTATAACGACATTAACACGTACATGAACATAGATATGCATAGATAGGTCTCATCAATATTCATTCCTCCATTGAACCATTGCTATAGGAATTTCGTGGAACAAGCCGCAAAATGCATTTGCCGATCACAGTTTACCTTTTCCTAATATTACCATCGATTTTATTTGGATTTGCTTCATACTTCGTTCCTTTTCGCACCTTTTCGATCCTTTTCGTTCCTTTTCGTCCCTCTTCGTCCCTTTTCGTCCCTTTTCGTCCCTCTTCGTCCCTTTTCGTCCCTTTTCGTCCCTCTTCGTCCCTCCTCGTCCCTTTTCGTCCCTTTTCGTCCCTTTTCGCACTTTCGGTAGACCCGAGTAAACTACTGTAAGTACTGCTTGGCTGCTACATTAACATCTAAAAAGCGACATGATAAACTGTGACGTCGGTATTTCTTGCACATTATCATAGTCCATGCAAAAATTGCGTTATAGTAGATGTTAACTGACATCTATAGTAGATGTTAACTGAAAGTCACCGAGGGAATTTTTTCGGATTAAAAATGTTCAAAATGCTCGAATGGCACCTGCGCAGGCACCTGAGGGTTTGTGAAAGTGTAGAGGGCAATATTAAATTTCATACGTATTGATATCATAAGTCACAGGGAGTCATAACCAACTGTGTCTAGGGCCCCCTTTTCACTAGACGGCGATCGCGTTGCGCTCTCACTGTGAGCTTAATAGGATTCATATGTGTAGCCTTTTATTTCATACTGGGTATATCATACAGCATGTAAAAGTGTGACTTAGGGAACAACAAAACACACAAAGTGTAAAACAAATTCGTTTCCTTTCTATACAATTCGTTGAGCGTTCTGTCAAATTTTAGGTCGCAGAGAAAGCGCGGCGAGAGCGCCGTCCTAGTGGAGAGGGTATAACTAACCTCATTCCGTAAAGTATCCCTCCGTCGGGGTCGAGCCGAATCAAGCGGTTGTCCACTGTAACCTTGTGCATGAAGGACTCTTTTGCGTTGGGAATGAACGTGTCGGGGACCCAGAGCTTCTCGGCAAGACGTCCGTCAAGACTTAGACTCTTTTTGGCATTGGAAAATGCCAGGCGTTCATCTTTCCAATACTGGCGTAGGAAGACAGTAATGGTGTAATCCTGAATACACAGAAGAAAAGAGTCAACCAACTTGCATAGACACACCTAGTACCTATGTGAGGTGATCATTTCCAACATGCTAGGGAGGAAGATATTTGAATGTGCAAGAAAATGACACTGAAAAGTAAGAAGGCAGAACCCTGTAAGTTTGTAGCATAGAATAGTCAAGACTATCATCAGATACAGAGTGATCCTATGTCAAATTATGAAATGCGTATCGAAGCTAATTATAATCTCCACTCTAACTCAGCTGTTACTGGTAATTTACAAAACACAGTTTGATTTAATACGTGTGGACTATATTTGGTTCTTGCTGTAGCTAGATGACCAAAATTCTGTTGGTTCACAACAAGGCATAACTTTCTGTGTGTATGTTTTGTGTAGATTTTGCGCAGAAAGAATCAGTACTACTGTCACGTCCATGAAAGTTGTTGGCGTTCAGAATTCCAACCTGCTTTGACATCTAAGAATAACTGGGGTATGTGGAGCTCTGCTCTAAAACATGTATTGCTGCCACTGTAAATTACATACATATAGATGCGAATGATCTCTATGTTGGATAAATGCTTGCTTGGTCTTGTTGGCATCTGTCGTACATACTTTGCTGCTCAGGTTACACACAAATCAATTCAATGGCAAATTTGTGTGTGGAGGTTTCCAAGCCCTCCTAGGGCGTTCCACATCTTTTCATCATCGACAAAACGGACCATTAGATGGATTCCGAGGAGCCGGATCAGATTTATACTCCTTGACCCTGACCCATGCGTGTGCTAAATCCAACCTTATTAAACCTTTTCGATTGTAAATTGGAGCTAAAGGTCCCCATAAATCATTTTTGTCAGCTACAAGAGAGAGTGTTAAAGTTCGGAACCGGCCAGTCATGAGCAGGAAAAGTGGAATTTCAATGCCGTCATCAAACTAGCATATCTTAAAAAGTATTTTGAAACTCTCAACGATACAGGCAATTATATTTCAAACTTCCCAATGTAAATATTCATCTTGAACATTCTCTCTCATTTATTCTCACTCATACGCTTCGTTTTACTATTGATTTAGATAGTTCCACTGCTAGTGGGTATGGATCGACATAGATATTCGGTTCCTCAATATTACAATCACCCTATGAACGATAGAAGCGTTCAAATGGCGGATTCCCCTGGTTTATGCATGCTGCTTCAAGTGATTCGAACGCCCAAGGCATCAGCAGGCAACTACCATCAGACCCCTGCGATTCATCTTCGGTAACGGAGATAAAGTAGCAGGGCTGGACCTCTCATCTATTGCCTTACTTTGTTGGGAATGCATGAAGAAACAAAATGAATTGATGTTCTAAACACTGTCGACACGCCCGCAATGGCAGACGAACATCACTGGTGATACCGCATTGTGAGAACGTCTGCTTGCGTGCTTCAATGTTGATGGCTAGACTCTGAGAACTAGGGCTGGGTATCGGTACAGTGTACCGGTACAAAACCGGTTTTTCTTATTGGACCGGTCCTGAAAAACCGGACCTGAAAAAAGTAGGTGGACCGGATATTGGACCTTTTAGAAAATTAACAGATTATTTGATCAGGCATTCACACGTTTTAGCGCTTGCAGGCGGAAGAAAATAACAAGAGCGAAGCAGATTATAGTTAATAGTCATTTCTACCAAGTTTTACAGTCAATTGTACAGGTGCAGTTAGCGTTGTAGGATTTTAAAACACCAGTGTGAGTCTAATACTCCACCAAACTGATTTCTTTGTCGTAAAATGGACCATTGGTATGATTCAGACTGAATCAGGTCCAGGTTCAGGTCCGGACCTGGACCTGATCCTCTGAACCTGAACCGGACCTGGACATGAAGTTTCTGTACCGGTACCCAGCCCTACTGAGAACAATGGCTGCATATGGATAGACAGGAAAAAAACTGCAGATTGATGGTACCTAAATAAATGAGTCTACACACAGATAAATCTACCTTTTCAAAGAGTGCTATATGTCATTTGTAGCCAAAAGAAAGTCGATATCTATGTGTACATTGTAAAGTTACAAGTAAACACGACTCCTGAGATGACAAAATGTACGTCCAAGATTTCCTCCTTTCGTGGAAGCGTCTTTGTCACTGAGTCTCACTAACGGTGAAGGATATCGCCTGCTAGCGTCTGTAAAGTGATTATGATATGCCTTGGACAAGCAAAAATGACAAGTTGGGTATCGATCTGACAAAGAAAACAAAATGGAGTATGCTGAGATGCAAAGCCATGAAATGTTCGAATCGCAACTTTAACGGTCATAAATCTTCTACGAGCAGCTTTATCCAACTCATGTCTGCGGAGAATCTCGGGCCAGCCAACTCGAAGCTCCCTACTGCAGCTGTGCAAGCTTTGGTTTCCTCACACGCATTGAAGATTCGCCGCACATCTGCGCATCGCTCGAAACATTTCGACATTCCAATAAAGTGGACACAAATAGACTTCATTTGGTTCATTTAGCGATAGCCCGCTGGTGCCGTTACTGGTGTGGACAGAGTGATCCCGCCACTATATCGACCTGCATTGATGCATGCCCTGTATCCAATCCACTCTAATCCACTACATGCATTAGCGCTGACCAGGGGTGACAGAGGTACATCGTGTTACATCCTTCAGACCAGCCCATTCATCCTCTACTTGTCAATCATATCTCTTCTCAATCAATACAACATACTAGTTCTCGCCCCAAGCTACTGCTTGGAACGCATTGTCCATGCATGTTCATGATCTTATATCGGAGAGTGGTCATGCATCCTTCCATGTCGTGGATATTTGTCACCAATAGAGTAATGTCAGCAAAGCTGTAAAAACTTAGTGCTTATACATGTATGTGTCAATATCTATAAACCTGCCCACGGAAATCGATATGACTCGAGGGTTTATCCTTGCCATGCGTTTCTGGTACTTTAGCTCAGAATTCCTTACTTTATTGCAGTGGGCAGATTATCTGAGTGTGCCATTTGGCTGTCTGTGACGCCATGGAGCTTTACTTTTATCTGTGAGAACCCCGTTGTGTTGAGACAATCTATTCTTGAGGAATGAACTGGAGACAATGTCTGTTGACTGGAGACAATGGGATCTGCTCAGGACAGTGTGTCCGTGGTGAAAAGTGGTCAAAATGCGACATTATGTGCACTAATGGCAAATTACTAGACAGATTACCTTAATGATAGATATGATAAATAAGAAATAAAAAAAGAATTGGATTATAATTCTGTAGGGCAATGGGGAAGGGCTCGAATATACTTATATCGTGGACAAAAGTTCATCACAAAATTCCATCACAAAATATCGAGCAATCCAAGTTCTCTGGTGAAGACCTAATCATTTCTCAAACCGACCCAGTTTGTTGAATGCAAAATCGTTGAAGGCTTGTCCCAAGTGGACAATACTCGTAAAATAAAAATGAAAGGGGCTAAATTGTCCACATGGCCATCTGTGCCGATAGCCATGAAGTGCTATTGAAAAGCTTGTACGACAAATTGGATAATCCCCTACATAGCGTTATCATTGTCGTTATCGCGCGCTATCCCGCGTTATTACAATGGACTGGATGTGTCGTAAAGCAGCAGGAGGGACGGACCAGGAGGGTTTGGTTTGATTTGGCTTGATACAGATCTACATTAGTGACTGATACGTCATTTGTAGAGAATCACCAACTCTATGCGGAATGATTTGCACAATCGCACGTGTGGTGGGGTGTGGCTCGGGTGTGATACGGCAGGATTCGAACTCGAGACCTCTCGGTCCTGAGCAAAACACGCTCCCGCTGCGCTGCGCGGTCTCACGCGATCCCGCGGTCAGGAGGGAGATCATGATGGACAGGGGCAGTCGGAGATACGTATGAAGAAGTTGGAAGTCATTATTTTGCTGCAAATCATAATCAACTCTAAAAGTAGCAGACTTATTCACAAACACGCCACTGTCCGTTTTGCCCTCCTCCCGTTTATTAAAGTACATTGCATAGAGGGAGATAGAGGAAACCATCAGCTGCTTGTATAGAAATCGGTGTAGATGAGTCTATTATGATAATTTGTCTATCCGTGTATGTCGCTTACATTCACAACACGTCAGGGAAAATGCTCACCCCAATGCCATTAAACATGTGTTGAAAATCTACCAAACACTGACCTGCAGGTCCTATAAAGACGTTATCTAGTTCAGCTAACATCGTTGCTCCTTATTCGGGTTGCTGCAGCCGATGCTGCTTAGCCAAAGTACCACCCTTCACTGGCCATATCTTTAACCTAACCGGAGAATCTCGTTATTTGGGCAGTAAACACGTTGAAGGTCACTCTGTTTGAGTCCATCTCCCCGCGCGAGTCACAGCGTGAAATAGAGGTGAAGACCTACCGTTAGGGTTCTGCAGAGGGAAGCTGCAACTACTTTTGAGCTTCACACATAAGGTGGAAGCGTAGTAGTATTTACTGTAATCCTGTTACTTCAGTCGTTGCTTTTCAGTTAAATCATTTACGCTAAATCACAAATTGCAAGGCCACGTTTGGGATCTATGTCTGCCGTGGTGATTCAAATCTACTTTCGCTGATGGGTTTCATTCCTGATCATTGCAAGGATTTTCTTACGTAAGTGTTTGGCTATGTCTGAAAAGAATGTAATGTGCAGGGATTGGCTGCTGGGCTGAAGTTACCTCACGGGATTTTTACGGGATCAGTACTCTAAACCTCACTTCGTAACAGGGCGTCTTCAGGGAAGTCGTTTTTATCAACCCTCTCATCGGGTACGTGGGAAGTGATGTCAACCTCAAACAACCATTGATCTTCGACTCAACGATGTTACTCGGGACATTTGACACGGCTTCAAATATGACTCTCTACAAGTCATTTTTGCTGAGTGACAGAGAGCTACTTGAATATTGAGAGCCTTTAGATGCGACCCATAATGACCTGAAAGCTCGCAACATGCTTTTAAAGTAGGCCTTCAGTGAACTGTATCCATCACTACAGCCCCTTTCTGCATCATTAACATGAAGGTGTCACGAAGGTTAGCATATTGACTAAGTTAAAGTTTCTGCAATATCCTTTCAGTGGCTTATCACGGGCTTACCGCGGGCACCATGCAATATCCTGTGTAGTTACTGGCTAGGCGGTAAGACTCAAATAGCCACCATCAATTTACTTTTTTCTTTACCGGGGACTTTTGGAGAGTACTCGCATAGACAGTTGATTCCATAAACTTTGTGTATGTGCAAAGTGAAAACACTACTATTTAAACTTTTCGAGTTTCCGTAAGTCGCCTTAATGTACCCGAGATATTAAAAGTTACGTACAACGGTGCTATAAGGAAATCATAAATGCGCTTCCAACATTTGTGGTCTAGTGCATGTTGAGCTTACGTTTTACAAATTTGCAGAATATCTACAATTTGTAATAGGTAAACAAAATTTTCATTCTGTTTCAATTATAATTATAGGTATTTTGTCTACTTTACTGGTGACTTTTAGATGTTCATTTGAACAGTATCTGTAAGGCGTTATCTTTCCTTTAATTATGTATTTATTATGTTTCATTGATCAGAGACATAACTCCCTCTCATAGACAATATGTACCAGGCACGGCGTACCGTGCCAAACTCTCCGACATGCAACGTTTCAGTAGTCAGAGTCTGGCAACATTCCGAGCACGACGCGTGTTGCCAACAAATGAAGCAAATATTAATCAAACGTACAGGACAGAATATGCTGACAACCGCTTTATTATCATCCCCTGGATGGAATAATTTTCTACGGAAGTGGAAACAATCCATACAATGCTGAAATATGCCGGATATTCCTGACAGAACACATTCATCAGATGAAACGAGAGGAAATTCTGACAAATATTCGCCATTTGTTTCCAGGTTGAAGGAAATTGTTCGTTATATCACCCTTGTTTTATCACACTTGTTGCCTCCAGCTAAGACAAACGATTGACAGTGGTCCGCTCGATTAGTGTTTAATAATACAGTCAAACCTGGATTCAGTAGCCACTCAAGGGACTGAGGAAACATGGCTGCTGAGGACAGTCGGGGACAGGGTGGGGTTAACTATGTAAAGATGTAGGGGACTGTTTTAGGGTGATTTGCAACTTGAGGTGGTCGGTTGCCCTACCAGGTTTGGCTATATCCTATTAAATGAAGAAATCTCTTTCAGCTATCATCTCAAGAACAAGCAGCCATTATCGCTTTGAAATTTATACAGCAGAGGTTAAAAGAATTCATACATGGTGAACTTACTGTAAATACCAAAATATTCATATTTCTCTCTCTTTTTGATGTCCGTTGCATTCCTTTACATATTTAGGTCTACATCACCTAGCGTTACATTCTTACCTATTTTAATTATTCATACAGAATTTCGGCAAACATCAGTGCATTCTGCGTCAACGTAGAGATGCTTTTAGTGTTCTAATTGAATTAATACCCAAATAACGCGATGACGAATGGGTAACCTTTGAAAAATAGACTGTTACTGAGCCACATAATCCTGACTCGAAATTGGTCGTAATTCCGACGATGTCGCCAGGGAAAACTGAATCCCATTTTGGCACATGGAACAAAATTGTAATGTAGCCTATCAATGGTGATTAAGTGGTATATCAGATCGAATGATAGCGGAATTACAGCTTGCTATTAACCTACAGGACTTCTGATGTTACCGAGGTAGTGGGTGATGCATCATCGTTATTTCCTACAGCTCAGTCGTACTGACCTCGCCACATTGGATACATCCTGGACGGGATGAAAATGATGAGAAATGGCGAAGTTCTACAAGACGGACATGTCCCGGGGAACCCTGGTCCTTACATCAAGTAAAAGGGATCCCCGAAAAGCTGAGGTAATGGTGTACAGACGAAGATAAATTGCCTGTCGACTTTAGGTTTTAAGGAAGATGGGCGCTCTCCTTAAGAGTGTAAAACGATTTGGGTATTAGGAAAAGCCACCCTGCAGGCATGGTGATACCGCTCTTCCTGCTGGGGAATAAAGAGGATGACGCGCATTGAACAGTTAATGAAAGAGTCGGTATGAAAGTCACCGAGGGATTGCCAAATACATCCTATATGTCACAGCTGCCGTAATACGGAACTTATTCAGGGATGAGAGTACAAAGATGTGCTCAACTGACAGCGCGCTCTCTAAAAATAAAGTTTAAAAGGATCCTGCCTGGTGATGTGTGGGTAACTATGCCGAGGGGTGGTTATACAGGCCTTACAGATACATGTACACACAAAAGGGTTGCAAATAGCATAACATGGTTGGCAACTTTCGTGTATCTGTGACGAATTCTCGATCGGCTGAAGAGCAACCGAAGACTGATCTGTGTAATTCAATGAGCCGGGAATGTTGGCCGTTATCTCGCACATCGAGAGTGGCGCAGAGAGACAGAACCTTATCACACCTATCGGAATAGGTTTACAGATGATATTATCAAACGTTTGCAAACAAGCCAGACTGTGAAACATGCGAAACAATACAAACTTTTCCCGGTTTATATCCTTCATCTACATACATATCACATGTTTTACACAGGGTAACGACGTAGCCGAGATAGCCAAACAAGCCTCTTTGAACTTAAATGAACTATTTTTGCACATTGAATTGTTTTCTTAACATTTAGAAGTTATTTCAAACTTCAATCTTTTGTACGCAGTATTATGTCCTATTATGTACTAGACTGACTTACAGAGAAAGAAAGATTGAATTGTGGGGTACGAACTTGAGATTTCCAGTTTTACCATGCAGCAAACGGCCACTAATGCAAGATGTAGATTTGAATAGGAGCGAACATTTCATATGTAAATGAGAAAATTTGTATGCCCGAAGCATCCTCAGAGAAATTACAAACACATTAAGGGACCTCAAAACTGATAAAGAAATACTAGAGAGGATTCGAGGTGATTTTAAAAGAGATGTATGGAAGAAACTTCATTGTGTAGAAAATTAGCACCAAATATACCTTTAAATTTTGAGCTCGATTCTGTGAGTTATACTGAGGCCACAGCAAGTAAATTTTATGGATGACATTCTTTGAAAGTTGCAAAAATAGTGAGATAGGGCGACAAAAACAAGATGGGAGCAAAAAACAAGCTGGATGAATTTTCAAAATACACACCATAATACACACCATAAACCATACAAGAATTGAAGTGACGACAAGGTATTCACTCCTGTATTCAAGAAGTGCACTAGTGTAGTAAAGGTGAAACTAGTGTGGTAGATCGACTGATATCCCTTACCAAGTCGGTAATTGCAACTACACTCATGGCTGTCCAACATTATCCAACAGGTTTGACTTTCTCAGCTACAGCCATGGCTGCCTTACTACTAGCGTCTCTTCTACACCGACATTTATTAGGATACAACACAACCTATTTACCCATTTTGGTACTTTATCGTCATGTTGACCATCCCTGCAAAAGAATTTTTTCTGAAATCAGGCAAAAATTAATGACAGCGCAGCATCAAATATACCTTTTTGAGCTCGATTCTGTGAGTCAAACTGAGGCCACGGCAAGTAAATGTTATGGATGACATCTCCTAAAATAGTGAGAAAGGGCGAAAAAACATCAGGCGAAAATTAATGACCGCGCAGATTTCATCCATAAAATTTACTTCCTGTGTCCTAACGAACGAAATGACTATCAACGACCTCCCCATTGCTCAGATCTGCTCGTCGGATGAAATCGCTGTTAAATGCCACGCGCTATCGGGCGTTTTCGACCGAAATTCGAGTGATAATAGTTTTCAGGTTTGACAAACTACAGAGTGGCAGCATAATGCTTTCTCCAATTGAGCATTCCGTACCATGGTACTATGTACGTGTACGGTTGCGTTTTATCACACTATCCCATTAGTTCCGAATACTAGTGTGTTGACCAGTGCAACAAGCCGAGGCAATTCCAAACGAAGACACAGTTGGCTACATCGTTTATAATCATTAAAAAAACAGAGTTACTAATGTTTCATTGCTGCGCACACTACAGGATAGCTCTCGACATGAGGTAACAACGTTAGACAGATTGAGGTTAATTGAAACTTGTACAAAATTTACAACCGCGTCCCCTGTAATTTGGCCCTCACCTGGTTTCACCATGCAAGTTACTGTTATAATTCAAACAAAGAGCACCTACGTGGGCGGTCTTCTTTCATTGCTATCATTTCTCATCGATTCTGTCGATATAGAGTGCTTATCTGTTCTACTGTTAGTTCTGTGAGTGCTAAACAACAGAAGCCAGTTGCATAACGGATAAACGCACACTTCTGTTAATCCCACACGCACACTCTGTTAAACACGGACTCCCAAAATCCCAAACCGGTGCAGTCCAGCTAGATAACTTCGCATTATTGCATCAGCCGGATATTTGCACGAAATACACTGGCAAATAGGCTGTGCAATTAAACGACTTCTACTGTATTTGCAAACTGACTCCGTGTGGTCAGGGGCGGTCCACATCCGAGCACCACACAAGTTGGAGAGATTTCCATGACGTATTTTCAGGTCCGGCGATGAAATATGTGCGTCAGGTGTTGTGCCGTATGCACCACAGGAGTGACGAACGCACAGAACTCAGGCATACTATGTTCTAAAATTGTTTTCTTCGACAGATCAGCCATCTTTATTCTGTCCTCGTGCCCGTCGGTCATTAAAGGCCTCTGAACACGTGACCCGCATATCGGATACAGACCAACATAAATCAGACATGCCTGATCCTTGATCTCAAATATAACTTATTGAATATCAATCCGCCTCAGGACTAGATAGATTTATTGTATTGAATACCTTTAATGGTCAATTCATCAAACATGTGGCATTTTGTCTGTAACCGATAGAAGTAACATATTTTTCCTAGGACTTGTCCAAGAAGGTGTGCGCTCGACCTAACACTGGTGCCCATCGCCCAAATAGTTTTTTTTTTCATACAAACAAAGTAGGAAAAAGGTAGTCCGGCTATACCCTAAATTCTAGCTACTACTTTTGAGTACTTGTGTTGTTTCAAAAGATAATGGCTATGGGCTCTAATTAGTTTTTTGCCGTCTAGCGCCCTTTCCCCATTCATGTCAATATGGGGTATTCTTAACGGCATTTTCATTACGGCTGGTTAACGTTGTCTTTCGCAATCAGCAATCACGTAGATATATATTTACTTAATGCTGAGTGAACTGACGAAATCAATTGTTATCTTGTTTAGTCCCATGTAGTACATGTAGCTGTAAATGGTTTTCATCAATATGTTTGCTTAACCATTTAGCTCAGAGGTACAATATAGTTACTTGTAATTTCATTTGCATATTATCATTTTACATCAAACCTGTTTGATCTGACCATTTCATTACACCATGGTGCTGAGTTATAGGTAGATATATATTTAGATATATAGATATATAGATAGATATTTAAATCATCTGATCTTTGCCAGAGAGCCTTTCTCTGGTTTGGGTAGCAGTCGCGTGTCAGTGACTTTCCTTGTCCATTCAATTTTTCATTTTTAGACGTCGGTGGGTACTGTCTACCGATGACTGTTTTTTGCATTGTACGAGTATAGAGTAACGTACATTTTCATCTTGAATTTGTATGTGGTATTAGAGCAACGCTATTGTCCTAACGATGTTGATCAAAGCTGTGGTATCTTTGACAGGCCCTTGATATTATAGGCCTTCCTTTGTTTCTGAGTGGATATAATAAATTGTAAATAGTGAGCACCTTGGTATTACTGACTTGAAATATGAACATAGTTGCACGTCCGGTAATGAACATACTGCGGCGTTGGCAGTACCATTGGCTTAGCTCTAATTGTAATTCAGATTCCGGCATTGATTTACAAACTTAGCCTTATCGTAGCTGAAGACAAAGTATTTGCAATTAGAGATATTTGGACAGCACAATGCGAGGATAATGAAATCTGGAGCATTAGCAAAGATTATCATCATGACAGGAAATTGAGTTTACTCAGTTTTATCAAGACCAAGCTGCAGTGAGTAAAAGATAAATATTATCTGTACCTAGAATTCCTTTAAATGCAAGGCCATTCACGGAAACACTTGCAGGAAATTCCGATAATCTTAAAACAAGGACTGTTGTGAGATGGTTTGAACGACAAGTTATGGCTCAAAGGCATAACTGCAGCCGGCAAAGAGCGACGACTCTGACATGCCTTGTCTGGTGACAAACCTTCGCGCTACGCTAGTCTCCGGTGCATGTATTTGTTCGCAAAACGGGTGTACCTTTGCATTTTTAGCACTTTCTTCTGCGTTACATTTGAATTCTCGATTGAAGGAACCGTCCGCTGGTCTTTTGAGGTCGGAGAAACAAGTTTGGAGTACGAGATGTAACAATGAGAGAGTTTGACTCACCATGTTGACCTCGGAGATCTGGTCTATACTGGAAATGGTCATGCTCATGTTGACTTCGACTGGATCACCTGAGGCACAAGAATAATGATACAGTAGTATTACACGAATCCCTTCGTTATGTCCAAATAGAATACGAGAAAAACTGTAAAACACTGTGATGGTGAATATGGACGTTACATATATCATCTTTCAAATGATATCACGAATTCAAAGTGTATTGCATCTTTATTTTCTGATACCCTAGAACAATGCATGATTGCAATAGGAAGTTCCACAAGTCAAATGATTTGTCAAATAGTTAGGAAGCTTACGTTATGTTGCATGTAACGCTAGATTCTAATTTGAACCAAATGCGTTTGCACGACTCTACGTCTAGAGAAGCTGTCGCGTAATTCCGTATTCAGCTCACGTACAGCAAGAAGTTGAAAATATGCGTGCGAACTTTTTGACAACTCGATACGTGCTGAACTTGATAATTCCCAACATGTGTGTACATCACATTCACATTCCGCTTTCAGAAAGATATATTGATTTTCACAGTTACTAATTTTCATTCGTAATAGGACCTACTGATTTACTAACAGATATGGAGAACTGAAATAAACAACTGAGCAGTGGATCGATATACTGCGAGATGCTTGTCGTTTCTATGACAGATTGCCAGTCTACGCTCAAAAAGGTTCAAGGCTATGTCTTAGATATAGCCAGAGTATGCTTTGGCTCAATGAATGTATAGTTCCCCTTGTAATTGTTTAGTGGCTTGAAACGTACGGGTGGGATTGACCGAGGCGTTTCTGTAGATGATAAACGACAGAGACGGTGCCGTAACACCGTAGGCTAGTATCCACACAATCCCACTGTATATCAATGCCTGGCTCAGGATCAACCTTAAGTAAAAAGGCAAAGCTGTAGAAAAATGATGTATGACTTTCGTGTTGTGTTAGGATCCCTTTTACTGCCATGGACGTTACCGAAAAGATGTCATAAATATAATACCAAAGGAAAGGTTTTGCAGTATATGCACGAGCATTGTCATCTTTGAGCATTGTAAGGTAAGATACGAGAGATACAGTAGTGGAAGTTTCTTCTACCAATATATTTTGCTTTGATGCCAATAGACGATAGGTTGAAAACTCTACTATTGTCAACTTTCGTGTGACGTCAGGCAGACTGGCATAATAAAACTACATGTATATGTCCATTTCCCCCAAAGGTCTTATGGGATGATCTCAACATACAATATTTCAAGATGAAAGTTGATTACAGAATGTTTGAATTCATAGCCTCATCTACCTGATCATTGGACGTATCAGAATTAGCATGTACACTGGAAGGTGGCAATGCGTACTTGATACTCCAGATCGTTATTGGCCAACGTTGATGTGATGAAAGTGCTTCTTGAATCTACATAAATATATATCACATGATTCCCTAATGGTTTTAACATCTTTAAGCAGATTTCCAATGTCTCTGATATCTCCGAGATGTTTTCAAGGGACATCAAAGACTTCTGAAGCAAATAGTTGTTTTTGATACTTGTGACGATCATTCTCCGTGTAACGAAAAATACGTCAGTTAATTAGTCGTAGTTATACGTAGTGGATATCGACGTCCATAAACTTAAGGTCAAATATGTTTTACACACATGACGTTATTAGATACGAAGAACACGGCCACTGGCGCGTCTAAGTAATCTGTTTTAACAAAATGCGCCCCTCAAACCCCTTGTTCAAAACAATGACAATAATAAGGAAAGTGACATCATTGCTATCGCTATGAGTGAATACTGCAACAGTCAATTTTATCACCCTTGAGAGTTTAGGTGACTCTGTTTTCTTGTTACATTGGTGGTAAATCGTCACGTATGGCCGGCAGCACACCACTTTTTTTTAGATTTAATACGCACAAGTTAATCTAAGAGATGAATCGGCCATCTTGTAGTGACTTTTCGAGCGCTCTAGAATATTACCAACGTCAAGGTCAACTGTGAATAGACCTTTGATAGAAACTCCATACATTGTACGTCGTTGAAGGTTAGACATCCACCTTATAATATGTACAATGCAAACATCAGTCAACCCATTGCTTTAAGTGTCATTGACGGTCGAAGGTTTCAGACAGCATTCGCTGCCTTTCGTCAATTACTGAGCCAGTCACTAAATAAACTTAAATGAATATCATGCCAAGAGAACGATAAATATATCTCTATATGTATTATTGATTATCCTTTATGCTTCATCAGATGCATGTCGAAAATGTTCATGTAATGAAACGTCAACTTATGGCTATAAACGTCGATAGTACAGCTGCGGTAGTTTTATTCAGTGTATCTCCACTAATGCCATGTTACCATATTTGCCTTTATCAGCATGTGGTTGCACTAGTGAACAAGATACATATACATGTATATCAATTTTCATCTACCACGGAACTGAAGGCCCTTTCTACTCTGTAAAGACATCATACAACGCACCGACGGATACGGAGAAATTGATATTTGTCCGCTATTGTCCGCATGCATTGAAAAGATTTCATCAGACATCCGGCAAATTTAATTTCCTCGCTACTACGTAGGGTAAGTGCACAATGTCATTCAGTTTCGATACAGCAATTATCCAGTGACAGGTTACGAAAACAACTTGTCAGACAAGATATCTTGTCCGGTGGTGAAGGCTTTTATCGTTGCAAATTTTGGGAAGGAAGGTTCGATTGCATCGACTGCTCTAGAATTTAGAGCGTCATTTTCTAAAGGCCACGTCCAACTTGATCTACTCTCCGAACTTCACAACTAGGAAAGGTCTCTCTCGGATCAGTGGAAGATCTTTCGAAAGGTAAAGAAATATAGTTTGTATTCCTGTAGGATCGACTTCAGTTTACACTTCAGAGCGTTTACTCGGTAGGGACATGACCTGAGTGTTAAGAAAAGTCCGCATCACCTTTGGATCTTTCTCTGTGTGGATCGACGTTGAGAACAATTAACTTTGACCTTGCTACAAGTAGTCTATAAGTTACTTTATGAGCTAAACACCGATGCGGATAGAGTCATGGCAGTGCATATCATGGTCAGTGCGTTCTGACTGGAGAAGTCTGGACTGAAGGCTGGAGATTCTGGAGAGAATTTCATGAGCAGGATGACGAAGATGTATGTGAATCTTTTGACAGAAAAGAATAAATAGCGTTTGATTACCTTGCAAAAGATACGTTTACGTCATTCCTCTTTGCCATAGGTAATGTGTAGCCCTTACAATTTATCTCAGTTTGATACTGATGAATCATCACGTTAATGCCACGGGTTTTGGCAGAAGCACAAACGTACAGAAATGTCTGATAAATCGTGTTATTTGTTCCGTTAGGTCTTAGAGCATAATCAAACCTCCCAAATGAAACATCGACAAACTTTCATGTCGAAGCATATTTATCACAATCTTAGTTCCAGCTGTAATAACGTCTTGTGTTACTGATAGATAGTAGAAGGAACGTACATAGGCTTTATAACGAAAGAAGCATAAGATAGTCTTTTTGTTATCTCCTGCACGCAGTGCTTTTTGTGCGTTCACTAGGCTACTCCTGAGATTTTAAGTCCCTCAAGCGCAAGCGTTTTACACCAACTACAGTGGCTCTATCCATTTCACAATGCAATTTACACACAGCAGTCCCTTCTATAACTGCACTTTTAACAGATAGGGTGTCTTTCTGTGCCTTAGGGGGAATGACAATACCATAACCTACGATTAATTTCACAGTATGATATGGTTAATGGTATCTTTCAACTCACTGTCGAACGATGGCCGTAAGAAGCGGTCATATCCCTGACTGGAGAGAAGGGAGTCCAGAGTCTGCGCCCGGCACCTGTGAAGGGAGAGAGAAAGTTCATGTCCCTTTGTTAGAAGTTCACCGCGCTGTTTTGCAGATTTTTGTATGTTTAGTCAAATACACACAAGTTGTCATACCTCTGTATTCCAAAGTCTCATGCTCCGTTTTCTGTCTAAAGGTGCACTCTCACTGCATTTGCGTCAAGCTTGCGTTACTGCAGGGTTCGTTCACTGCGTCACTGTCTTGTTATTTTCTCCACTGTCTTGTTATTTTCTCCAAATTTTTATATTTTAGATATTGCGTAATACGTTAAAGTATGACTTAAAAGACAACAAAACAATTGAACTCTGAATTCGTTGAGTATCTTTTGAAGCCCGCAGTGACGCAAGCTTGACGTAAGTGCAATGAGAGTGCACATTAAGTCTAAAAAAAAGCTCAAGTCTTTCATGTCCCCTGACGTCGTAATTATTTATTTCCAGATAGTTTCAGAAAAATACAGTTATGCATTTCGACATATTTGCTGTACATTCCGAAAATAAAACTATGAATAATGTGTCAACCGACGTTTTCGAAAATGGCATGTATTTGTTGACTCCCTTCAGCGGTTTATTCATCAAGGTGACATTCCACAAAGTGACATTAAAGATGACATTTAACTTAATCCTACCTCTGTTCTCACCCTTAAAACCCAGATTAAGTAGGAATGCAAAGCTGCCATAGATATGACTAGAGTATTTAACGTGAAGGCCAAAGCGGTCATGGGGGAAGTTTCAACAGGGATGATAAATTTGCCTTTGGGCATGGAACGACAATGGACGAACGGAAGCCATGAACGGAATATGTAGGTACGCCTGCATACATATTCAAACCTGTTTTCAACATAAATGATAAACTTGCACTTCAACCTATTCCCTTAAAATCCCCCTTTCGTGGATGGCTTCCAGGCATCAATATTGGAGTCTATTGATGTGTTATAATCCACAGGCGAAATGAAAGCATCTGGTCTTATTATTGGTAGTTTTAACTTCTTTGAAAGTGACAAACTTTGCCCTGGACATTTTACAGTAGAACTGTCAATTTAGATAGAACTGTTAAATTGTACTTCACGGCGGAAGGACACAGTGGGCAATTGACCGTCCCAAACACGTCCGTATCCTTCGTGTGTAGTCACATGTAAATGCCATCGCGGGACCTGACATTGCCTCCACAATTGCCAGGGTTTGCGGAGTTGGCAGCCGGCCCATCTAAGGTCCGTACGTTTGGGACGATAAAGACGTCGCCGGCAGAGGAAGTGATTGCCCCAGTGTCTCCAGTAGCCGCGCCATTGACGTCGTTATCGGTCGTGGGCATTACTTTTGACAAGGTCTTCAAATACTGCGACCAACACGGCGTCGAGGCAACGACCATTTTACGACACTTGTGTTCAAACCGTTTGTGTTAAGATGAGCCTGCGTAGGTCTCTCAGTTCAGATGAAACAGAAGAAGCTGTTCGGAGGAACATTATTCACTGCTTACACCCCATGTAATCACCATGCCAGACGAACCCAACACTGACATAGCCGTCTGGGGGGCTATTGCTAAAATGAATAGGCATTTTCTGTTGATGGTTGTCTTTGAACTTCAAAGACGTGACTAAGAAATGACATTACTGTCCGTAAAATATGTTCTTAAACACGTCGTAAAGGAAAAATGTGCTCTCAAAGCAGACTCGATACTTTGATGGGTAATTCCACACGGCATCATAACGTTCCATTTCGGAGGTCCATTCCTTCCCCATGAGAACTAGGGAAACATGCGATGTAAGACCGGACAAGCTGACAAACACAATGTTACTGGTAATGAATGTAGGTAATGGGGTTTACAGTAAACGACTGTTTTCTGGATTGTACGAGTATATTTTGTTTTTGGTTGTTTACATGTATCTGCCATGTCTTTCTTTTATTGATATCTTTTCTTCTTTGAACTAAATGGATTGCAACAAAACACAATTCACGATGGAGAAAAATACAGATCAATATTTACAAAAACAACTTCTAAGATACGTCTGAAAATACAACAGAATATGGCAGTCAACTCATCGGGTAATGTCTGAAAGAGATAGCACAGTAATCACAGTCTATACCCAAAGGAGTCATCTAATTGTGTGCCTCCATGCTCTACAATCTGCAACAATAACGAGAGTGGAGCTGGTGCTTTTGTAGTAACTATAACATTTATCTAGCAGGCCTACCCGACCAAGGGTTAATAGACCTGTAACCGGCTGGGGATCAGTAGAGCGCAGTTGATGGTGGGATTCCAGTCAGCTCATAAATACTGCATGGGCATCAGCATCACCGGTGGACAGGAAAAACTTGTCTATATTGTCAGTGCATTGATTTTTTTCTCCTTTCCTTCACGCTAACTTGTTTCAACTCCAGCCTAACGTTAACGTTACGAGCTTGTTGTACAAAAAGAGTAGTTTTACCGACCATATGGACGCCACTATGGATCAATTTACTACAAGCATCGTGATGACGTCTGTTTCTAAATTTGCTACACTATATGTCAAAGCAAATGCGTTTTAGTATGTCTCAATTGATTCGATAAACTTTTGCCGCAATCATGTTCTTTAAGAGATATTCCAGTTGGGACGTTAAATCCAAATGCCACTGAGCTGGCATTTGTAGTCTCTTGATTATGTAAAGATTGCCATCGTCGCTATACGCTTCACAGTCACTTAACGTTAAACGGCAATAAAATCACATTGTTGCGTCACAGTTCCACAAGACAGAAAAGGTTTGTGACGTATTTGTCAGGTGAATAGTGTACGGCTTGTGACATTGACTGCGTCTCTGCTACGTTAGGTATTTACGCAGACAAGAGGACACCATCCGTCATGCTGGCGATGCGAGAAAAGATAACTGGGTTATGGGAGCCTGAATAGGTGCATATAGGTCAGCCAATCACTGGTTGTATCGAGTCTATCACATCAATGTCAGTTTGGGAAGGTCTAGGCCGCCGCAACCGGACACCATTCTCGTGGAGATCTGATTATTTCTTCATAACCTGCGATGTTCACTGGTACAGAATGTGCGGCTCAACAGGTTTATCAGGTTTGAAGGGTATTATGTTGCGTCTTTCTGGCAAGAACCACCGATATCGCTATCACTGAAATTTTCATAACTATCATTCCTGCAAACATTTATACTTACTGTTTGTAATATTTTACTCTAATTTTCAGAATTCAACGGCAAACACTCTTTTCAATCGTGAGCAGTCACGAACTGTGGCACATGTCATTTCAGAGCTCTAACGGGAGATTAATATTCTTGGGCTGATTATTTGCAAATATGCAAGACAAAAAAAAATCGATAGCATTTTCAGCCTGTTTGTGTTTAAATTGAATCCAAGCAAACGCGGTGTTTGCTTTATGAGCCATTTTGCATTTCAGATTAAGTAGATAACTTACAGCTTGAAACGCAGGAGATACGTGATGGTGAACACATTCGTTTGCCACAATCCCTTAAAGCAGCTTTCAGATGGGAAACGGCGATATGGAACTTAATAAAAAGCGCAGTGAGATTAGTGCAGCCTATCGTAACGTGCTGATATGGACTTTACGGAAGCTCTCCTCGGGGCATGTGGTCTTTGCGATGCATTTATTCATTTCAAGTCTTTTGCCGCATTGGTTCAGTAGTTAGCTACTCGGTTGCTTGGGTGGCTTGTTGACCCGTACTTAAATTGCCGTTACTCCTGTGCGTAGGCAACTAGAACGAGAGCACGTACAGATAAAGAACAAAGTCGATCCAGCTCACTGAATCACTCAGTTCAGTCAGAGAAATATGGTCTACAATGTAGCTAGTAAGCCCCGTATTTCATTGCTATCTAGATACACAGAGTGGCGCCATCATCTTCACTCTGTATAGTAGCTTCGTCGTTCTATCTCTAGTAGGGCGCGCCTCGGTACAGAAGGGATAGAGGCCGAAAATGACATACTGCTGTCGATTCGCTACCAAGAAATCACAGATGAATAGAGATTTATCATAAACATTGTTTCATAAATGTTGCTGTTCTGATTGTGGTATTTTGCGGGTGAAAAAGCTCCTCTTTGAAATAGCGCAAACTGTTCACATTTCTGACGAATGGGAAGAAATCACCCACCGAGCTGAATTCCTTTTGTAGCTTTTGCTTGCTCCCTGCATTGTGTGTAACATCAGCGGTGCCATCATTTAACGTAGAAATGTGATTATGCGGAATTACGCTGCTTCGTAAATCCCATCTTAGCAATCACAAGTAGCTCGTTAACCAACTAAATTGCATCAGAAGCACATATGGAGGAGTTAACAATAAAATCATCATATTACGAATACTCTGTGCTAAGATAAAGCTTCACCTCGAGTATGATTTCACCCCCATGTGTCTCGCACAATAATTCATGTTCGTAAATTTGATTTTCTCCAAGCCATAGCTAGATACGTGATAGAGACAAAGCCCTTGGACACAAAAGTGACCTCGGATCACATGGAGAAAAGTCTCTGTCTTACTAAAATCAATTATCTTAAACTCCGCCGGCAGGCGTTGCCGGCAGGGTGCATAATAGGCTGCTGATAACGGCTTGGGCCTGACAAATGTTACATGGGAGTTCATGGCTCTGTTTATTAGTCTGTGACCAGACCCTCTGGTCGACAGACTTTTAGTTTTGTCACGTTTTGTCACGTTCGCAGCTGTATCTGTATGTTCCCGTTGTCTGAATTCTACCGTGGCCGACTGGGACAAAATTATTCTAACACTTCCGAGCCTAATTCCAAACGTCACGAGGCAGATTCCAACACTTCCGAGCCCAGTTCCAAACAGCGCGGCAGATTCCAACACTTGCGAGCCCAGTTCCAATCGTGCCGCGGCAGGGTTTTCCAAGCGTGCCGCGGCAGATTCCAACACTTGAGAGCCCAGTTCCAATCGTGCCGAGGCAGGGTTTTCCAAGCGTGCCGCGGCAGATTCCAACAGTTCCGAGCCCAGTTCCAAACGTGACGAGGCAGGGTTTTCCAACCGTGCCGCGGCAGATTCCAACACTTCCGAGCCCAGTTCCAAACGTGACGAGGCAGGGTGAACTGGGCTTTGGGCTCCCGAGACCACGGCTCACTGTATAGTGGATGGTCCCTTATCTTATGGGTCAAGGGTCTCCTGTCACAAATTTTTATTTGTACTTATAATACACCAAGCTTACAAAAACAATGACTTCCTTTGTATCTTAGTGGACTTGAATTTTAACATTGAAATCAAATCATATGAAAAAATTGAATTAGCGATGTTTCTACCCTTTCTCATAGTACAAAAAACTGATTTTGTTTATCAAATCAAGTATACAAAAAAGCAAATATCAATATCACAATACGATCACCATATGAAAGTGTGTCAGACTAACTCTACATTGTGCTGCAATCTGTGATCTGTTTCAATGGATGGGAAACCCAGATGCATATCCACAGCTGGGCTCGGAAGTGTTGGAATCTGCCGCGGCACGGTTGGAAAACCCTGCCTCGTCACGTTTGGAACTGGGCTCAGAAGTGTTGGAATCTGCCGCGGCACGCTTGGAAAACCCTGCCTCGGCACGATTGGAACTGGGCTCGCAAGTGTTGGAATCTGCCGCGGCACGATTGGAACTGGGCTCGGAACTGTTGGAATCTGCCGCGGCACGCTTGGAAAACCCTGCCGCGGCACGATTGGAAAACCCTGCCGCGGCACGATTGGAACTGGGCTCGGAAGTGTTGGAATGTGCCGCGCTGTTTGGAACTGGGCTCGGAAGTGTTGGAATCTGCCTCGTGACGTTTGGAATCAGGCTCGGAAGTGTTGGAATCTGCCTCGTGACGTTTGGAATTAGGCTCGGAAGTGTTAGAATCATTTTGTCCCAGTCGGCCACGGTAGAATTCTATGTGGTTTGGCAGGTCCTTTGTACTGAGGTTGACGATGATGCACGTGAACTTTTTTTTGCGGCAGGTGGTTTTATTATGGATTTTATAAAAATAACACCCCTACAATTTGTTCGTCTTTCGGTGTTTTGGTCCAGATCCTCTGTATGTGGGTCATGGTGTCATTGGAATTTGTCAAGCAGATGCGTGGTGTTACCTGATCGTCAAAGTTATTCGCGTTCGCATCGGTATCTGCATGTTCCCGTTGTCGCATACGTACGTTGTTTGGCAGGTCATCTGCACTGAGGTTGACGATGATGCACGTTGTTTTTTTTTGTGTTGTTTTTGCGGCAGTTGGTTTTATTAGGGACGCAATAAAAATAACACCCCTACAAAATGTTCATCTTTCCCTGTATATGGGTCATGCTGTAATTGAGATATTGCAAGCAGATGCGTGATGTTCTCTGGTCGTCAATGTAACGCGCGTTCGCATCTATATCTGCATGTTCCCGTTGTCGCATACGTTTGTGGTTTGGCAGGTTCTCTACACATAGTTGGACGATGATGCAAGGTGTTTTATTTTTTCGGCAGCTGTTTTTATTATGTATGTAATAATTTCAGAAATCACCCCTGCAAATTGTACGTTTCACAGTGTATTGGCCCATGTCTGCATATGGTGCCCGTTGAGGTAATTGGGTATAGTTAAGCAGATGCGCGATATGTGCAAGAATTTTATGCGAGTTTGCTTTCTACCTCTTATTCAACAAGTTTATCCGTACTACTTTATGTACCAGCATCATGGACCCCGGGATTCACCCATTAACACTGTGTCATGCTACCTTATGGCTTCACACTAGTTAAAAACTTATCGCACAGTTCATCATCAACAGCTGTGTGTTATCGTATGTGGGACATGGGAACCGACATCTAATGTTCCACTAATGACCCTGTCAATCAAATACCTCCTGTCGCCGTTTGCAATGAAGCGTGTAAGAATTCTCGTCCCAAATGAAGTTTAGCCATATTATATTCCCGGACTTCGACTAAGAAACATCAAGGTCCTATTCCGTGCTTCATACTTATTACGTCCATAACAGAAACATGTTAATACTTGGTGCGTTTGTCAGTCTGCCTGTCGGTCTTGTAGGTGTGTCTGTGTGTGAATGTGCCTGTGTATTAGAGTAGACCATCCGGTAACTTATCGTCACCATATCTTTTTGACTTTGGCCACATGTTATCTCACAATCCATACCTGTTTAGTAAGATTCACATGACACAGAAATATTAGGCAACTTTAGATACAACGATATATCTAACACCATGAAAAGAATCATATAGGATATAAGCACAACGTCACACACCAAAGAAGACAAAACAACCAACATATACCAGACCGACATCACAGACTATGTTACCTACGGTCACTTGTTTGTTTATTAAACTTGAACGCCTCACATGGGAATGGGTGAGAGAGTATATCTTTCTTTTATAATTTGGAGTAGCTTTCTACCTTGCCCTAATCCCATTGGTTTCTGTGCTCGGTGCGATGCTCGGCGTGTCATTACTAGCAAGCTTGATGCATCACAGAATGGTTACAGTGGGGGCTGGGGGTCTCCCAGCTCGACAAGAAGCTAATGGAACCTAGGGCTAATAACGTTACTGATAGTTACTGCTACACAGGGACAACATTGAAGTGGCCAAAGTCAGGCTTAAATCAATTGCCGCAGGACACCTGGAATGAGTTATGGTGCGTCCTTGTGGCCGACATGCATTATTCGCCTCAGTGCCTCGCCGTACTTACATGGGAGGGGAGAGGGCAGGGGAGATGCGGCGACTGTCAACTGTCTAACGCCTACCGACCATTCAGCATCGATCAGGCCGGCTCGAGCGGCAGACTAATGGTCTCAATTATGCGGGATATCTGAATGTGATTTACCCGTACATCAGCGACTAAGCAGCATGCAAGGACAGCTCTGACTACCAATAAGTGTAGCATCCTTGGCCTTTTGATACAATCCGTCGGGCAATGTTTAATGCATTTGTGCTGCTCTATGATTGAAGGAAGATTGTCTAAATTGTTTCTTGATCAGGGCATATGCCCTTTACTGAGTCTATCTTGTCTTTTTGTTGCTTCAAACACTGATGAAAAAGTACGAAATCAATCAGACGTGCTTTCTATCTGAAAAATCTATTTTCTACAAACGCCATGCGTGGATGGAATCACTCATATGTATTCAACAGGAGTGGTGTTGTCTCACATGATGCAAGTTTCCAGGATTTCTCACGTATGTCTTTCGTACACTCCATGCCTTCCGTCTTAAGTTAACATCATTCAAATCAATAACTTTCTCGTGTAAGGTTCAAAGTAGGCCTACGTACGCAAAAACTTTTCATGGCCCAGCACGACTTGTGTTTACGATAGCTTCGACGTTACCCGATGCCTCTGCGTAGTTACCTGACATTATATAACGCGGTGAAGATTGAGGATAATCACCCACAGGGCTAGGGCTGCTATTTTACTACCATGATAAGCTTGGCTGTAGGATGCAATATGCACAAAAACGCATTAGTGGGCGGAATATACTGTTAGCATTGACGTTGGATGAATGCAAACTTACGTCTTCCATCTTCAAACGTTAAATGATCACGAAAATTACTTGATTAAGGATTCATCAGACATAGCTTCCAAGAGGAAATGCCTACGACAGAATTTCATTTCCTAAGGCAGAATTCATTGCTCATTCGAGATGCCGAGAGATACATCGTATGAGCAAGAGTAGGGCAATCAGTAACATCTAAAAACTATTTAAAAAAAGAAATAATAATTTCCATTCCCGTCAACACACCTGGCGTCTTTAATACGTCGACTATCATACTATTATTTTACAGCCACCCTGACCATTTATCAATGCTACTATGCTGTGGAGTATTGACTTGTCTGCATCTCCAAACTTCTGGCGGAGAAAAGCCAAGGTCATATCTGTCGCTCATTGATTTTGAGAAAGCAATCATTTTTCTACAAAGATGGAAATAGAAGACTGCCTCAAAGTTACTATGTGTGACTTTGTACAAAGGCTTCAGTCGAGACATTTTAATGACGATTCTAGGAAATCCACGGTGCTGTATAATGAAGACAAAAGTACCTGACAGTGTGTTTAGTTACGGCAGCATAAATTTCACCAACTCAAACAGAGTCTTCATTAATTATCAATTTTGATAAAACTACAGAGATTTTAGAACTCATGTTTCTTGTCAAGCACCTTGTGTGTGTAGAATGCACCAGGCTTTCATACGGGGATGTGGATGGTATACGTATTCGGTATGTCAATCATTCGTGTGGGTTTCTGATAAGGCAACAACACAACATATGGATGACATCAGCGCGCTCATCAATTTTCGCCTGATTTTTCCCCAGAATTGTATGGCTGCGATATCATGTTTTGTACAACATTTATGGTGTCTACTTTCAAAATTTAGCCATCTTTTTTTACCCATCTTTCACATGCATCTCATTATTATTGTGGTCTGCAGATGTTGTCATAAGAAACACTTGCTGTGGTCGTAATATACAAGCTATAACACTATCCCAGTGTAACAGGTATCAATGCTATTCATCATACTGTAAATATGCCTCTGTGGTAAAAGGTGTGACGAGATTTACGTCACATAATGTAATCCTATCTTCCTAGAAAGATTAATACCGTTTCCAATCGTTTGTAATTAGTGTTTTGTCCTATTAACGCATCTGATATAGTGCTATATTGCATCTCATGCATTCCGCTGACTTTCCTGATTGATGTAGACTGTTAACATACCGTCTCGCTGTAGGTAGCAATTAAAGCTATACGGAAATATCGTGGGAAGGCTCAATGACAATTCATCATGGGTAATTCGCAACATCAATTTGCAACACATGAAAAGAGATAGCAGTGATAAGAATAGCGGAAACGTTTCACAATTAGAATCACCCCATGAGGTCTCCAGTAAAAAGAATGTATACGTAGGAGGAAAATTTCACGTTGGAGTTGGCTGGACAACGTTTAAACTTCCAAAAGAGAGTCAGCATATCATTTTACATTTATCGTACTAGCCAGATGTTAGTAGATTGCGATAGTGTAGTGGCAATCAGGAGCGGTAATTCAGAATGTGGCTCAGGACAAGAAATGATATTTGGGAATTCGACAGTTCAATCTCATAACGGCAGCAAGTGTGGGTCCATTGTGTGCAGGTGAGCAATATTTATAAGTAAAGAAAGATTATTAGAGTATGCATGTATGTTGGTGGTGAAGCATTGATCTAAATTATGTCATTTCTATTTCAGGCCGCAAAACCCATTTAAAAGTATTGCATAACATGAAATGTGAGAAATAGAAATAGTGTGCCGATATGTGGCTCGGGTACGGGTCCGGCGAGTCCGGCGTGGAGACCGACTGGCACTGACCACTTGCATTGGTCATTCATATTCATCACAGGTGACCACCTCAAGAACGGGATAAGTCGCGCCGCTCCTCGAGGTCGAATCATGCTTCACCGGGATTTGTGCTAATATCATTTGGATTTTGTATAATGGAATAGAGAAGAGATGCCAACATGTACCGGAATGTAAATCGCCTTGATTCAGCACATTCCCATGACAAGAAAAAGCTGGATCATTCATATAAGCCGCAAAGTGTGGGGGGATATATTCCTCCATCATACTTATGCCTAGGTTACACATAGCCGAATTTGGCTCCCGACTCTCTCCCGACTATGGTTTAGGAGTGATTCGGGAGCTAGTCGGCTGTAGTCGGCTGGCGTTCGGCTGAGTCGGATGGCGTTCGGCTGGCGTTCGGCTGAGTCGGCTGGTGTTCGGCTGCTCCATCCGAATGTTTTGAAATGTTCAAAACATTCGGCTCTGAACGGCAACTCTGGAATGGGTCGGTTGGTGGTCGGCTGGCGTTCGGCACGGTCGGCTAGTATTCGGTTGGTGTTCGGGAGTAAGTCAGCAGTCAAATTAAATCTTAACCACGCCATAAACATTGCTAATTTACTCCCAGATTGTTTCCAACTTACCAATGATTCACCCCAAGACCTTAGACAAATCTCTGCTAACTCATTCCCAAGCAAAAAGACTATTGCCAGAACGTAGACGAATCACTCCCGAACTTCACACGACCGACATCCAGCCAAAAGCAAAAAGACCCATAAATGCCGCACTGGAGCTATATGTGATCTAAATTTGATCTCTTAGTGATGTTTACAAATAGAACAAAGGACATTCTTGATTAAAAACGAAAATGAGCACTCTTTTGAAAATCGCTGATTATGTCTATTTCAAGTCGAAAAAGGTCGGCAATCGGTTGGGGATCAGTCAGGAGTGATTCGGCAGTCTGCGGCTAGAGGTCGGGATGGTTGGTGATAGGTTAGTTAGCATTTGGGACACAGTCGGGAGTAAGTCATTTACTGGTCGGGAGGTATTCGGGACATGTTCGGCACTAAAAAATAGGCGTGGCCTAAACTGGTCAGACTACTCCCGAACTACTGCCGACTTGGGTCGGCTAAGAGTCGGCTAGTGTTCGGGAGCCAAAGTCGGCTATGTGTAACCTAAGCATTACACATCTTTTCATTTCTTTTTGACTTTGGCTTATTTGACTGTCCATCTCGTGGTACCGAGGAATGTTTAGCAGCGTCATATTTGTAAGAACGTAGTAGGAGTCATGCTCAAATGTGCCTTTTCCATATTTCTGTTGTAACTTGTCCTCGTCACTACCGTGTCTTCTACTAGAGAAGGGCTGTACGAGCAACATCCACGGGGGGCTCCCAGGCTCTACCTTGATGATTTAATTGTTAATTTGATCCGAGCACTTTGCCCGCTATGACTGAGGAATTCTAAAGAGCAGGCGTAATTATGCTTGAAAAGACCGACTGTTTTCTGTGTCTCAGGGGGAGAAAATGTATCAAGTCTAAAATTGCAGTGTGTGGACGTCTGATGTTGGAAGAAGAATTTGGTGGATTTAGACTAGCTAGTTAATTATCGATTATACAGTAACTGTAAGTGAATGTGAGAACGAAATGCGATTTTTAAAACGGTCCTTTACACAGCACTCAGTCTCTTAGACTACACCCTTTCTTTCGGAATAACTTTGTAACTTAATATTGCACGCGCATGCCGATTATTCTTTGTCAGCACCGGAATGTATACGTTTGAAAAACAGCTAATTACTTCTGTGTACCTTTGAGACGTGTCGGTTATCCAATGCATTCAAAACATATGTTTGGAACTCATGAGGGATTTTATGGTTGGTAGGATATAATTGAATTGTCACAGAGTGAATACCAATGCGTGCGGAAAGCACTCAACAAGACCATAGCAGACAGATAGGCTGCTACAGTACATCAAGCTGTCTAACCCAGTTGCTTTCTCAGCTCTCAGGAAGTCCCATGATAACATGTGAAAAGCATGAGGCACGGCGCAGCAGATGTTACTGAACCAGAGGTTTAGCTTATTTTACTGATAACGGGGAGGTACCTGCTGGTTAACGGAGCATGATCTGATGAAGACGACCATGTTGCCATCGGTTACGATAACAGAACTCAGGAACGCGTTCTGTTGAGAACACATGTCAGACTGATGAATCTGCTCGGGTTGATGCCATGGTAAACTTGACCACCTTAAATATCAGGCATTTTCTTCTGTCTTCAATACTTTGATACTGACGCCTTAGTTCCAGACCTTTTATCTTGGCGGCCTTGCAACGAACTAAAGGTATTGAAGCCTCTTCCAGATTCTATGGCTAATATGTATTTGCAACCAATACTAAAATCATGTCAATGGTATACGTATACATCCAACATACCTTTATCATCTTATATCTTTAAATGTCAAGCCAATCAAATGTGCCAGTTGAAGCTCTAACCTTGCAGATAGAACATGCCAAGAGATCAGTAAGTACCAACACAAAATGTGACTCACCGTATGTCGATGCTCATGGCGAAGAGAAAGATCAGCAGCCCGTTTGCCTTGTGCATGGTCGTCCTCACGCCAGCACACACTGTAGTCATGATTTCCCCTTGGCTCCGCTGTGATTGCCAGCCGGGGAAATCTGCAGATTTCAGACTTTTGTCAACGGGGAGCGGGAGCGTCTGATCACAGCACCATCAGCATCACTCTTCCACTGACCGATCACACCTCCGACTAGAGAGAGTGACGTCACGGGGGCAGTGGGTGGTTTCGTCCGGGATACCTGACGATGGTCGGAGTTTAAGTGGCGTGTACAGATTGCAATGTAACAGCGCCACTGACAACTACTCAGTCGATCAGTTTTACCTTTCCGCGACTCCTTATCTCAGGTCTCACCTGGAACATGAGAGGAGTAGAAGCTTACAATGGGGAACAGCATTAAAGACCGGCTCTACACACAAACAGTCTATTAAGTAAATGCATTGAAACTCTTTTCATGTGTTAGATGCGTGTTTTCAGTGTAGCTTTTGGGAAATAAGCTTAAACACCTCGTTGTCGTAGCGATGGAAGCACCACGACATACAACTAAAAAATATAGAAACTAACAATGAAAGCAATCTTTTTCCTGCTGTGCGAACATTCTTGTTACCTGACTGTCATGGTAAATGAGGGAGTATCTGATCTGAGTAACATCTCATTTCTGAGAAGGGATAGGGTAAACAAGGGGAGGGATAGCAGAATAGAGATCAGGAGAGATACTCGTACACTCTACTAGATGATTGATGGCAGGGACCTCAAGCAACTCTTAGACTATTTCTTACCGCAAGCACCGCAACACCATTTCTATTAGTAACTGGTGGTGCGGTTGAGATTGTTGATGATGCTCAAGCTTTTGTGCTCACTCTAACTATCTTCCAATTAATTTAACACTCATAACAAGACCTCGGGAGATTTAAACAAGGCAATAATGCATCTAGCAATGCGCAAGAAGACGTAGGTATAGCTTTGTTGTCATAGTTACAAGCTCGTTACAGATTTGAGCGAAAAATGTCCATATGCTTTGCAACAAAGGTGCGTCTTACATGTGATAAATGTCCCAGCTCATATGGTGTCGCGGAAGTCTCAAGTAGACGGCACAGCATTGAACACAGTCACTATTTATGCATGACATAACCACTTATTACCTACGTATGGTGTCTATGGTATTCCATATATGGTACACTTTGTCTATTGTATACTGTCTTAACGGCATTACTAGCCACAAAAAGCTGTATGTCAACCACTGTGTATGTATGAAAGGGAGTTACGCGCGGACCTTTCAGTACGGGCTATATTTGTGGCTGTCGCAAAAGAGGGATCATAGAAATCATATGTTACTGTCATGGTAAGGTGTTCGTTGGTACATGACATTTACATTTAGTTCTCCTCCGTATAGAAAACTGTTTGCGCGCTGTAATCGAAGTCGCACAAAAGGGCTGATACCGAGTAGTGGGCCGAATATGCTTTGCAAGAATGTACATCTGTTAGGGTAGAATTTCGAGTTGTTTTGCACTGCTAAAAGGGTCGTGACAAATCGGCAACATTATTGTCGATTTGCAGATCGAATAACTGCGAAAATCCACAGGATGCACAGACCCAGATAAAGACGATCATGCTATAGCTAGGTGTATTTGGAGAGAACCAATCGCAATTCTTGGCTGAATTTCCAGTTCTACACAAAATGCCTGTTATTTTTTGCATACATTTACGACTCGGCTGATAAACACCAGCTCTGTGGTGTGCAAAATGCGTTTGTCGCGGGAGGTCACTAATGGAGTGAGATAGAAACAACTGGAAAATGACAAATGTGGAGGACGCCTCGCCCCACCTCACCAAGTCCCGTCGACTGGAAATTCCAGGACTTTGATGTATTCAGTCTTGTTATGGCACATTGACCTGAAAGGCTCCAGAATGTTTCAACACAGAACCGCAGAGACTTTGGGTTTTGCAATGGGTATACAGGTGGAATCTGTCTAGAAGAACATATTGGTCCATTTTGTCGCCACAATGGGAAAAACACACACACACGTCGCAAGGGCCTTCCATCAAATAACACCAATGAATTAGCCGTAGAGAAAAGATTCAGTTTTCCTCATCATGAGATCAAACCAGCTTTGTGTTGGACAGAAATACGTTCAGGTCAACGTTGGCAACGGATGTCGCTAAAGGTGCATATTTACAAAATATTATCAAGGTGAAATAGGGACGCGCCAATACCGGCTGATATCGAATTCGTCTTTTTCCTTGTGCGCCTTTTTTTCTAATCCTACCCATGCTGAATAAAAGAAGCAAATCTAACACGTTGACGTCTTTCTTATTGTTCTGTCGATGATTTAAGATGAACAACCAAGTATTTTTTTCACCCAACGTCCTCTCCGTCCTCCCACCCCCGAAAAACGGTCTAACGAAAACGCTAACCACCATCTTCTCAAACCAACGCTCACAAATAAAGTTATCAGTTCAATCAACACAGAAGAATTGGTTCAATTCTGCTGAATACTTGTATCAGCAGTCCAGAGACGAGGAATCTTCTGGAAAGGATTTTATCCGACCAACGGTAAATTTGGAGAGTAACTTTCATACCCTGCTAGCCCAGCCAGCCGTTTGTTTTCGGGTGGTATCTAGTCGTTACCGAATCTACAGCAGGTAAGGTCTTACCGTGGGGATCCGTGTTATCGACAGACAGGTGCTGGTCCCATCTGCTCCATGGTCAGCAGGATGAATGAACGTGCTGAAGGGACCTGAGAGCTCAGTATGGATTGGACGGAACCATCCAACAGTTCTGTTGCGGGAGAGGTAAGGACCAGGCGCTACCACTAAAGCAAACAGTCTTTAGACCCCAATCCCCTGGAGACAAGTCTATACTTCCATTATCCACTGCACAATAGACCCAACCACAAGATTTTTCCAATATAGAATTGTACATAAATTTTTACCAACAAATAGGTTATCAGGGGCGGATCCAGGATTTTGCAAAGGGGGGGCGCATATGCTGTTGCATGTCAGGTCGTGGCCGAAGGCTACGAATGCGCAGCGTAGCTGCGCGGGGGGAGAGCACGAGAGGGGGGTTCCCCCCCTCTCGTTGGGGGGGTTTGGGGGGCCTCCCCCGAGAACTTTTAAAAATAAAGAGGCTCTCTGGTGCATTTTAGAGCTATTTCTGTGCAAAAATACCCAACGAATCTACACTGACTTTTAGGGCTGAACAAATATAATAAACGAACGAACACTGATAGTTAGCAATCTCACATTAAACAATCATATTTTTGGCCTGGGGGAACGGCCATCGAAACATGTCTTGAGCCGGGGGGAGGGCTATTGAAAAAAAAATTGCCTAAGTGGCCTTAGAAATACAAGCAAAATGTGCCCCTGAAATGCAGGAAATGAAGTTTCAGGTGGTCAAGATTTCAATTTTTTTCTGGACGTGCCTGGCGACGGCTTGCGCGTCCGGCGCCCACGACGCTCTGGCGCTCGTCGCCATCAAAAATATTTTCCCCTGACAGAAATGTCATTACATTTAGCATAGTCTACCAGCAAAGTTTATCCCTCAAAGTGCAGAAAATCCTGTTTCAGAGGGTTCAAATTTCAACATTTTTCTCCAGACCTACCTTGCGACAGCTCGTGCGCTCGAAATCGTGAAAATACGTTGGGAACGTCGTCGCCCTTAATAATAATATTTTAAGCTAAAAACCCTACTAGAAAGGCTGTTTAACTTAGCTTAGTCTGCCAGCAAATTTGTCCATCAAAAGTTAGGAACGATCGTTTCAGATAGTCAAGATTTCAAAATTTTCCCGGGAGAGCATGCCCCGGACCCCCTAGGATTACGTTAATATAGTTCGCCCTCCCCATAAGAAATTTGCTGCAGCCGCCTCTGTCGTGTAATTCCATGTTCGCACGAAGTTTACGAAGACTATAGCAACTAAAATTGGTATCAATATCAATCCTGTGTGCATCGGTTCTTTGTAGACGGAATGGTTCACGGACGGCAACGGGATAAAACATTACGATGTTTACTTTCGTGACAGCGGGCTCTCTGCTGCGTGCATATAGCGTAATCATGCATATGATGGCGCGAAAATTTTTCGGCAAGTTTGTTGGTTGGCCGAAATAAGTCCCGTTTTGGAATGATTACAGCAGTATTGAAGCGGTTTTCGTCACGATATCGCTAAAATGTACCCAAGTCTCTTCCAAGTAGAACATTAATTTAGTTTCTTTTGTGTAAATATCGTACATGTGTAGTGGAAAAGATCGCCGTTTTTTTACCTGACCCATTTTGCATCAGCCCTCCCCCCGGTAAATAACGTCAAGTCCCTTAGCGGAGTAATATCGTAAGTTTGACACATTTTTACTCCTGACATTTACCGTCACAGTATGAATGAATGAATGTTTAATATTGTATCTTGCGTCGCTCAGTCCACATGGGCTAATAGGGTACCAAAATAACAAATATAATAACAATATTAGAGTCAGATGGAACATAAGCGAGTTCCGAAGGAGGGCGGGAGTATTGCCAACGTTCTGGTTACGGAACATTCTGGCTATGCCCGCAAAGACCGACACAATGAGGAAGTAAAAGCGGGAAGAGTGCGCCTTGGCATTGTTGGTTAGCGGCTTTGTATTGTCGCCGCTCCGCTGCAACTTTCGCTGATTTTCTGGATTTCTTTGTGGAATTCCTTTTTTTTGGTGGTCCAGCTGAATTTTTTTTTGGGGTCCAGCCAAAGGGGGGGCGCGCGCCGGGTGCGCCCCCCCCCTAAATCCGCGCCTGGTTATTGTACATTTGGAAATTTATAGACAGTCCACTATGTTCCTTTTGCCACGCAGAAGAAGAAACGTACCAACATGTCTTTTGGGATTGTCCTCATTTAGTTTCCTTTTTGCAAAACATTCAAAATTGGTTTCAACAGAAGATAGGGTCAAAACTTCACCTCAATGCCTTTAATGTTATTTTTGGTAATTTGCATTTAGACGCCCCCAAAATAGGCAATCTTGTTATTTACTAGCCAAAATGTGTATCTATAAAAGTAGAAAGGCCAATCATGTGAACTTTCATTCTTTTCTAAATTATATTAATTTCTTCCACAAAGTTGAATATTCTATTGCAACAAGGAGGGGAAAACTGCTGAAACACCGGGGCAAATGGGGAACGTTATGCTCTTGAAGTTACTATATTATTTCTTACTTATTTGATGTATTACTTTTATTATTTCATACTTGTGGATGGATGGTTCACTGTTGTTGTAACTTATTTATTTTGATTTATGAATAAAATGTTAAAAAAAAAAGTCTTTGGAATTTATTGACCTAATCCAGCAATGGCATACGGATGACGCCACGATTTTAGTAAAAGGTCATTAAATATCAGCTGGCACCTTCAAAAACCATGCTTAAAATTTCATTAAGGTTTCAACCAAATAAAATACAACCAGAGCCAGAAAATGAGATACATATACACCTGACATTCCACCATGGTACCAAGGTACCTGTGTATCCAAGACCACCATGGATTGATGAGGCACATGTGCACATAGATCAGGTAGTCGATTATGTTGAGTATATCTTCTATACATATCAATACATCTTGCCGTTGATAGATGGAGAGTCCACCCTCGCTGGTCCGTACCCAGGCATGAGTTAATGTAAGCTTCCATATATTTGTAAAACGGACGGTTTGGGGCCTCTTTGCAATGAAATAAGGATCTGAGGATCTGGGAACTGTCAACCGATCTGAAGGCCCGTGAAACTACATTTGAATGGCACCGTTCATATCTGTCCATAGTACAGAGCTCGAAGGCAGACCGATTTTTGTATCATGGCAAGTTTCAATGTTCGAAATAACGTGAACTTCATGACACAACATTTCAATCAGCTTCTGACAAAAAATAGCAATAATGTGATCTATTAGATGCCTTCGGTTGCCATCCCACGTTTTTTTGGCAATGCAACATTCATTGGATGACACTAAATGTACATAAGGTTATTGGCCCAGATCCTCAAATATGTGCTTAACTTAGAAACTGTATTTTTTGATAGAGGGCAGCAGTAAACAGTGGCTATGAAAGAAACCGATTTGCAAGGAGATTGAGCTTTTCACGGGAGGTTACTATTACCATACCTAGCCTCGGCAAAGGTCGGTTCACGAGCTACCATTACCTAAATTACAGGACAGGTAGGAAATAGAACAGATAAAGGGATTGCAACAGTTCACACATACCATTAAGTATACATTATGTCGGTACAAAATGTCACGGGCCGTCATCTAGGCATGGTTGAAATTGTCAAAGGATGATACTAGGATATAGGGTCTTGTCGTGTGGGCTGTGGAAAGGCAAACGCACGGCCTCGCGGGCGCTCTTTCTGTACTGACTGGTACGTACTGGCCCAGAAAAATTCTAAAACCAATCCGTCAACTTTGATGGACAAGTCAACTTTGATGGACAAAAATCTGATAAAAGCTCCTTGGTGGAAGCTACAGGCTGCTTGGGGACGCCGTCCACGGCCGTAATTTTAAGCCACATACTGTTTGTTTTGCTATTGTTCTGATTGTTGATAATGTGTGTCGGTGCCCTTTCGCATACGATAATTTCATTAAAACCCGTTTTTTAATGTCTCAGTTCAGTCTCTCTAACTCCTGGAATAGTGTTTTCGCGACAATGGGAATTTGCTGACGGAAAAAAATGTCGAGCTGGCTAGAGCCCTGGTACTGGGGTAGCTACATTTCTTGGGGTGCTGTCATCTCGCTGTGCTTCAGCATCTGATCATAACTAACTCTGAACACTACATTATTCACGTCCATCCCTCCAAAGGCTTAACAGGTTACTCCATGTGTCATTTGGAGGTGTTACGGGCCGATGAGGCCGAAAAGTGCGACCATTTGACACATAATCTCGGGTCCGTATAAATTCCATTATCATCCCGTCACACGCATAGGAGTTGTAATTCCCCCGTCGATCCGACTGCGTTACTCAACACGCCGATCTTCCCTACATGCCCGGGGCAGTAAAAGTTAGGTGTAAGGTCTGCTACGTGTACCAGCAGGAATCAGGTCTGCAGAAAGTATCAAAGTTGTGTAGGAACAGGAATAATAACCAAATGTTGGTCAAGAATAAGGTTGATTCGTCATACTTCACCATTCATACGCTAGGACAGAGCATTATCATTGCGTACGTCTATGACGCTGTTGACTATCGATAATCAACGGCATATAATCGATTAATAGACTATAAATGAGCTAATGAAGTTACACTAGATATGTGCTTTGGATCATCAATTTCTTGACTGATTTCAAATCTTGGACAACTTTTCTTTGATGACATCTACACACCAACCAACCGTATTCAAACAGCCTCGAGCTCCATGTCTTTTGCTTTTATTTCAACACTTCCCGATTATCGACGCTGGCAACAACGGGACGGCATATATCTGTAAGTCAGGGAAAGAAATCAAGATGCCAACAGCACCACGAAAGGGGGCTGCTTTACAGCCAGGTCATCTCTGATTGGCTACGAGGTGAGAAGCTGAACTCAGTCTCACCACTATGTAGGCGGGGAAGTCTGATGTTTGGCAAAGCGAGTGGGAATGGAGGCGCCGTGAAGTCTTATGGAGACAAAGTGTTGTACCCGAAGCACTGAAAACATCGCTGCAGGCAGAATACAAATCCCAACTGGCAGAAATTCAATACAAGTTTAACAGTTTTATGAGCAATCGAGTGGTAGGATCATCCCATTTGTTGCAAATTTATGAATTATCATCTGTACCCAGGGTATGATTTGCGGCTGCAATGGCACGGAAACATTCTGGCAACTATCTACTAGTCTGGCATTTAAGGCATGTAGATACGGCATGGCGCCACCTATCAAATTTTGGCGGCATCGCCAACCTTCACTAAATCCTTTTATCCGCAAAGTTCATATTGCGGTCCAACCGAGTAACTTCAAATGCTATTATCCACAGATTTTATGTTGGGGTGACTGGTGTCATGTGCGTAATTCGTCCCGAGAGTTGGAGATAAGACTAACCTGTTTAAAGTAAGATTTATGACTTCTGTAATGCTGAGATTTACGGAAGCATGTGTCTGAGACACCAGTTCACTTGATGAACCTCCCGCGAAAACTGCAAAACTCATCAGGTATCTGGTTTAAGTGTCAAGGGGGTAATGCGAGGCGATGTTATTTACTGCCAGTCCGTCGGTATTCCAGATAATCCCCAATCTTCAACAACAACAAATCATCTTCCAATGCTCCAGTGGAGGCCGCACCGGGCATATAACTGTCCAGGATTCTATCAAGCCTTGCTGATTAGACATGACTGATTCATGCTGCAAGAAGAGTAAAGAAGCCCTGACCATTTGTCTTACTTTTTTTTTATACCGATGACCTAAGATTGGCAGTAAACGATCGCCCACGCTCAGCAGAATGTAAGCATCTTACGACTAAGCACAACTTTGATGAAATGGCCATGATCTTTTCCTCGACCAGATAACTAGTTACTTTGAACGTTTGGAAGTAGGCAGTGATTGTCGATTCTTAGACACTACTGTCACCATTATCTCCAGTTTCAAAAGGGCATCAGAGACGGCAGGGAAAACCGTAAAACTGAAGATTGAACTTGAGAGCATCATCCTCTCATCCGATCATCGTACGTAGAGGCACAGATGCTAAAAAGAACTGTAATCGAGTTGCGGTTCCATTTCTGCTGTAGTCATATCAGCCATAACTTGCAACACTAGATGTAATTAACAACGTGATTCCTAGTGTATGGAAAATTATGTCTTGGCATCTTGTTGAGGGCCTTACATGGGTTTTAAGTCAGATATCTGCTCTTTCCAAGAGGATTTGGTGTTACATAATGAGTCAGTTGCATTACATCTGTCTGCTGGATACGTCTGTCTTCTATTCTGCGACGTCATTCATACTCCGTGCTTATTGCTCCAGTATACAAGAAGTTTCGGAACAAATCTAGACCTTTGTGCGCGGACAGGGTGATTCTCGGTCAACCACCTCTTTCTGAGTTCAAGCTGCAGTGTCACACAGGATGACCTATGGGCCCATTCTAACAGATTTCTGACTTGAAATTGTGCAAAAAGAAGTTGCAATTTCATGATTTGTAGGTGCCTAACTCAACTTGTAAGTTCTTGCCATCCTATTTACAGTTCGTCAACCATAGATCATCATAAAAGTATTCTCACGAGGTTTATGCCTTTCCACGTTAATGGTACTTAAAATAACGCCGGATGTACCGCAGATAATTTCATTTACGTTTAGCTCGGAGGCTTGCCTTCGTCATCATTTTCAGCAACATTTTGCTCTTATCTTTACTTTCCATTCGCACATTTTGTGGCAAATGCAGGCTAGGCCATGCTAATCAACATAAGTAACTATCTATTCTTCTCATTGATTTTCCCTTACATTGCGTTTTTCCTAATTGTGGGGAACATTGTGGCCGAAAAGAAATCAGGTCAAGCTACAGTCATACTAGAGTAAGGCCTAAATATGGTAAGAGGGTGACCCAAAGAGTTAATGACAGATCAGCAGATCACCAGAAACTATACTTTGGTTCTCCGACAGCATTTTCGCTGACGTCAAACCCGTTTCAAGTCATTTTGGCTTTTACTCCTGTCAGTGAGACTTGCTGATCGCAATGGCCATTAACCCCAGAGACAGGCATTTACTTTCAAGTGTGTTGATCTCTTCATTACTCGATTTGTGCGTTCTGCTTCGCACCCCACTTCTTCTCATTGACGTGAACGTAGACCTAAAGGTAGAATGGAAAAAGATACGTCACACTTTAACGCTCGGTCCTTGTGGACCGTGAAGTAATCTCCAAGCAGGTCCTACGGTGCCATAAGATAGTATCAAAGCAGGCCAAGGAGTGTAGCCGGCCAAGGGAGTCAAACGGGCACCTACGGGAAGTTTGATACTATACATTACGCACCGTGGATCTGGTTCGAGATTACGTGAAGAAACATTGGAATCATCACCGTGGGCACTGATGTATGACTTGTGAATGTTGGTACGTAGGTTTAGGCGTTGGCCGCCAGTAGAAGTTATCAAATATGCAGTTCAGGTATACCTGTATGACCGCTGGAATGTCTCTATTGGCCCGGTTATGTTATACTGAATGGCACGACAATAAGAGACCTGATGTGACTATAGTGTAACGCCAGGAGGTCCGTAACACAGCCAATGCCTTTCATCATTCCCTGGTCGTCAAGATGCCCATCGGGTTTATTGACTTTGGTGCAGAGTGGATGATATGGGCTTCTGATAACGCCCCGTATCGCCCATGCCATCTTCCAACTGTTTTCAGCCCCTTTCATCTGAACTTCACGTCAATCCATGTCCACTTGTGTCAGCGAATCCGTCTTTGATGTTTTAGAGGCACTCGCGGTAGTTTTACAGCGCTATAAACCATAGAAATGTTTTAGTAATGAACACTTTTCATTTGTTATAGGGAAACGGTTCCAAGTTGTTTTTTTACAGGAGACGGTATCAGTTAACTCGGAAATGGATTTTTCAATGTGAGCTGTAATGGAAGGCTAGACTGCTCCTTTGAAATGTGAATTCATAGCGTTTCCGCTCTATTGAAACTTCCGACGAACAATCCCATAAACTTAAAGCTGCAACTCCCTCTACTGTACGCGTTGGTTGAAGTTTATCAGCCACTAGCCTGTAATATTGTGTCCACATAAGGCTTTTAGCTGACGGTTAATGGTAGAAGAAAAATTATTCGTTTTGAGGATGACTGCTTCGCCTTTTAATGGAAATGCATTTTCAATCTCAGATCTAATGGAATGTGAAATACCATGTATGTTCTTGGGTTTGAAATTAAAAGTTTTACGGTTGCGTTGAAACTGTAAAACCTTTGTCACTTCCATAACTGATAGCTGTAAAAAGTTATTCAAATATACCGATCAAATTGGAGTATACAGATGACATTTACACGGGTTAAATACGAACGCACACCAGGACAAACAAACAAACATAATAACTGATCACAATATCTCCGTTTTCTCGGAGGTAAAACATGAAAACACGAAAACAAGGATGTCCCCTTCTCCAGTGAGTCCTCGCTGGTCGACAGCTCATTGGTCGTATCACGTGCACGAGACATGCATCTGTACAATTCCCTCTCCTCCCACAATTTCTTCAGCTAATGACTGCCATACCAACTTAACTGTTCCCTATAGTACGCCATGGCCATCTGTGTGTGCAATGACCAGGCTTGTCCCATACCCTATGCATAACTTTTATGGTTCTATCATCACCAACCAACTTCACAGTTTGTGTCAACAATTATTCGGCTGATGGAATAATGATGGCGCATTGCCTGCAATATCCTCTTTACGTTTTACGATTATAACGCTGTTCTCATTCGGGAGCGGTTTATGGCTTTTAGCCGGCGTAAAGCCCGATGTGCAAGTACCGAATCTCGGCCTTGTTTCCGTGAAGGCACTTTTTACTACTTATCAAATAAGCCATGGCGCCAATTTCCGCAGAAATCTGTTGGTTTATTCATGTGAGGCGCCAAATTTCCGCCATTGATGGTTTTCTCATTTCAGATTTGATAGATAAGGTAATATGGATGGACATAATTACTCTGTAACTGTTTGGGATTTCAGATTATGGAACTAGTCTTACTAACAAGCACCAACATCCGGACACTTTATCCCCAGTTATCCAATCTTCGCTTGTATAAGTGTGTGGATGTATCAAATCCCGTTATACATATCTGTACAGTGGCCCAGACTTAACCTTTGAAGAAGAACGATGCAGAAATACGAGCTTTTACTTCTACAATCCCTTCGAGCCGTCTTCAGAGAAACGAAATTTCCGCCATACGAGGTTATGTGGCGGCGCGCAGTTTAAAGACTGACCTGTGCATCGTTCACGCCTTCTGTTTATCTGAGTTACGACTTTTGCTGACTACAGCAAAAGTTTTGCTGAGTCGGCATGATCTCCTGGATCACCTATCATTATCAATCACGGGTCTTTGAAGCACCGGCCATTCCCACCCGACACATTACTCCGACTTGATATGTAGCTGCCAGGCGCTTTCTAATTACAATGCCTTTAAAGAAGTGGAACCTAAGAGACAAGATCGCCATATATGATTGCCTCTAATAGAATATCTAATGGCAAGGCTGTTTGGAACCGATGAGAGTGCCTACTTAACATGGACGTTAATTTGGGTGCGGCAATATGGTATAATTTAGACTCCCTTTGTGCCAGATCTAGGTCACCCCAACACAGCCCCCGGCTACAAAGCAGTTTCCCCGTGCGGAATGCTCACAATCAATATGTATCTGAAATAGAGTTAATCACCTTTTACGGAGACTCGAGGGAGTATGTTGGTGTAAGTAAAGATGCGATGGGAAGCTTTGATGTCTTGTGTTGTCAGGATCAATACCTAATGAATATCGAATAAAACTTACGAGGTATGCGTATCTATAAGTTAGGGGAAACAGCTACAACTATGACTGAATGACAAAAACTAAACGCTTGTATGTCTTTCGATGCCCAATATGCAATGCATGTTTCCCATAGTACACCATCGTTGCAACAGTGTAATTAGTTGACATATAGTCTGATGAACTAGCTACGTAAACATCTATGATCATGACTATGATTCTTATTTTTTTATTTATCAATTTCCACAGGAGGAACACGTCGCCTATACTTAGTCTAGTACTTTTCCAAGTGCCCTTGGGAGAAACCCCAGACATTGCACATTAACTTCAAATAAAATCAAAGGTACAAAAACAACAAACCATTAACGCAAATTCGCTACTAATACAAAACAAAAACAACTTAGGAATGACAAATGCATAAAATCTTTCCATTAAGTGTAGCGTTAACATATTGTGACTTGGAAATACAAAAAGAACGCAATGAGAATGAAATTTCCAACCTATGTTAGATGCGACAAAACTATATAATGAATAATTGTTCAATCAATTTGGTATTCCCTGTCGTCGGTTGTTTGAAAAGAAGAGTTTGATGTTGTTATTGTGAGATTAGAAGGAGTTGAGTCAAATTGAGTTGAGTTGGAAAAGCTTGATCGATACTATACTTCAAGCACGCTTTTGTTAGTTGAATGTACTATGCACTGTGCCGTTTGTTGTTGGTAGTGTTTTGAATAATTGGGAAATGTGTGGAAAAGATATGCCATTACGTGCCTTGAACATTTTGTGGTGTTGTGCTACAAAAGTCCAGCCTAGTGAGGGACAGTTTCGCTCGAAGCATGAGGTCGCACCCTAAAACTACCCTGTCCGCCCTATTTTACAGCTTTTAGAGTTCGTCAATGCCTCTTTTACCTCCGGTCCCATACAGTGCTACAATATTGAAATGGCAGACAGTCTGATTTCTTCTCTACTAAAGAACAGCTCCTGTGCGATATGTCTATTTGTTGTCTTTGCACTTTACCCTGGCTTCATACACGCACAGCTTCGCATCGATGTGATATATCGACAACATATCAAAGATACGTTTGTTATCCTCTTTTTGTCTCTGCGTTGCTACACAGCATCAGTAGTAGTGCCAGTAGTTTTGTGGAACCATATCTTATTACAGTAAGATGCAACACACAGGATAACAAGATAGCCAAGACCTCGCTCGGAAATTAGGAACAAAGGCTCAAAGTTAGAGAAGTGTATGGTAGACTTATATGAGCATCGCAGACATAAGACATAGATTTCCATTATTGTTGGACATGTCATTGTCCTAGCCACAAGATTCGTAATTTAATAAAACAATGATGTGCTTCATCAAAACGTCACGAAACGCCATACGTCTATCCCATAGAGACTCACGGGAGGATAATGAAAAATATGGATAGGGATTATGGTATTAACCTACAGGCACCTTTCCTACCCCAACTCATCGGATGGAAAATTGGCTGATACGTCAAAAACAGAAGGGCGTGGGCCGGACAATACTTGGCAGCCACCAAGCAATAATGTGGAAATAGGATAGACAATACGTGATCTGATCAAGGCGTCTATACTTTTAAAAAAAAGTTGCTCTCCACGGAAGAAAAAGGAACATGGTAAGAAATCTGTTGTGGCATTTATTGTTTATGATTTGCGCGGAGTTTAGTGGGTGAAGGCAAGTTGGTTGAAGCAAAAAGCGTTGCGACGCAATGCCCCTGATTGAAGCAGACTGTAAAGCATGTCACACTCCCTGTTGTGAAGGGGACTCCCAGACTCACGAAAAGTGTGTGGCAAAGGCAATGTATATCATTCTTGTTTAACAAATACCTCTCTCTATGGAGCAGATCGTTTGCTCGTATCACAGAACAACTCGTTATACAAAAGAAGAGGTTTTCATCTGCAGCTGTAACCAAAGACGACATCAGAGAGAAGTAGCCTTGCTCTATTCAATCAGAATTCGAAACAGCTTGGTAATCAGCTTCTGTCATTGTCTCAATCAAGCAATTGGACAAGAGGTGGTATTGAACTAGAAAGGCCGACATTTGCTTGGGTGCAAATACAGCATATTTCAGCCATACCCATTCCCACGCAACGTTGGACTGTTCCAAGTCACCCCTGCGCAATAATGGAACATTTTGACTGTAAGTTATCCCCAAAAGATAACTAATATTGTGAATTGATTCCAGGTCAAAACAGAGCTTGCTCAATATGCCCCGGGCCCATATGGAAGAATATAATCTTCCACAGGAGCCCCTATGCATAACTAATTGTTTTTTAGAATCGCGGCAGCTCCTATTTTTCCGAAAGTGAAAAAAAAACACAGCATCTTCCATTCAGAAGATTTTCATCATGAAATTACATGAAGCCATTCAACAATTTCCAGTACAATAACTACGTCTAAGTACCGTTATCAGCTTCTAGTGATGTGGATACATTTATCATTGCAGTGAACTTTTCTTTTATTCAAGTATGGCATGCGCTTTAATAATTATCAAGCAGGTGCAGGTACTGTGTACTCTCCAAGCTGAGGTTAGGCTCCGGCTGTTTTTTAACGTTTTTTTTTAGTCTTTTTATCGGGCTTTCTATTTTCTTTTATATCTTACTGTGTCAAAACCTACTGGCTGGCGTACTTCAAGAAAAATGACAAAATAGAAAGCCCAATAAAAACGACTAAAAAAACGTTTTAAAAAACAGCCAGAGCCTAACCACTGCTTGGAGAGTAGGTACTGTATTTCTTTTCTGAAAAATTCCAGGACCAACAACTTAACTTGATGTGGCTTTATCTATATATTTCATTTCCTTCTTTGTTAAGTATATATATCCTCCTGCATACCACTGTTAAATTGTTTTACTTTGTATGCAACAGCCAACGGGCGTAATCTTAGTGTTATAATTTCCTGCTTGTAGCGTGCGAGACCCGGAGGATAGGAGTTTCTACCTTGTTCGAGGGTTTCTTTTCGGGGGTCAGTGGTGATACCCTGGTACTGGGAGTGTTTTATTGGGCTAAAACTCTGGCAATTTAAAGTTACTTACAATTTGAATGTACAAAGTTTACGTATTAAAAAAAACACTAGAAGTACCTACATTTGCTCGGGAAAAAATACATCACTTTTCTTTCCAGTACAGTGAGAGAAATGTTGCCACTATAGACATATGGCCACTATAGAAAAAATGCTGATCTATAGACAAAGAGCAATAAGTTACACATAATTTTAGTACCCATTGATCTTTATTCATACAAAAATTGCACATGTAAGCCAATTGTTTAGATTTACAGTTCAAATAATTATTACGAGAAATATTGATGAGAAAATAATCAATTTCGCCACTGTCAAACCTACGTATCAAAACTAAACGCGAACTGGACAATTTTCCCGTGTTTTCCGCCAAGTAACATTTTCTCAAATGTCTCAACTAACCCTACCAAAGTTAACTCTGCCGAAAATGATTGATATCGCCATGCGGAATGTTGATTAATTCAACGACAAAGACTTGTATTCTAACATTCAATGCATGCGTACCGTCCGCTACCTCTCAAATGACCCTGTCTGAACTCTAAATCCTCGCAAACTACAATTTTAAACCGGGCAAAAGGTGACACACACATGTATGGCCACTGTAAGGCTGTAATATGCATGTGTTTCTGTCTGTATATACGGCATTGGAAAGCCAGCTTATGGATATTAATTAGCATTCGTCTTCCTTGGCGCTGATTGGCTGGCTCTTTAAATTCAATTAACTCGTGTTTAAGCCCAGGCTGCGCAGGTGTGTGGGGTCACTGGAGTTCACGGCAGGAGGCCGAAAGAAAACCAGTTTCTCCTCAGAAAAGTGCTGAAATTAAGCATTTTAAAGTAGTTTATGCCAAAAATTTTACTTGGATCATTTTACCAACTATCTAATGCCTATCTACGCCAAATTCCAGGTCATCCCATTGTAATACCAGGTACAGTGGGCCAAAATATACCGTTTTGGTCAGAAGATAACCTTTAAACATCAATAAAATCATTTTATAGGCAGATATGAAAAAAATGCAAACTGGCAAATTTTCCCGTGTTTTCCGCCAAGTAACATTTACTCGATTGTCTCAACTAACCCTACCAAAGTCAACTATGCCGAGAATGATTGATATTGCCATGCGGAATGTTGGTTAATTCAACGACAAAGACTTGTATTCTAACGTTCAATGCATGCGTACCGTCCGCTAACGCTCAAATGACCCTGTCTGAACTCCAAATCCTCGCAAACTACAATTTTAAACCGGGCAAAGGGTGACACACACATGTATGGCCACTGTAAGGCTGTAATATGCATGTGTTTCTGTCTGTATATACGGCATTGGAAGCCAGCTTATGGATATTAATTAGCATTCGTTTTCCTCGGCGCTGATTGGCTGGCTCTTTAAATTCAATTAGCTCTCGCGAAAGCCCAGGCTGCACAGGTGTGTGGGGTCACTGGAGTTCACGGCAGGAGGCCGAAAGAAAACCAATTTCCCCTCAGAAAAGTGCTGAAATTAAGCATTTTAAAGTGTTTAATGTCAAAAATTTTACTTGGATCATTTTACCAACTATCTAATGCCTATCTACACCAAAGTTTAGGCCATTCCATTGTAAGACCAGGGTACAGTGGGGCAAAATACACCGTTTTGGTCAAAACATGACATTTTAACCTCAATAAAATCATTTTAAAGGCAGATATGAAAAAAATGAGAAAAACACCTAAGGGTATTGACCCACTCTACCCTTGTGCCAAATTTCAGATCATTCGGTCCAGGAACGGCGGAGATGAATCACTTTAAAGATTTGACAGGAGAAAGAAAGAAAGAAAGAAACATTACGAATATAATATATTTCACCATACTATGTATGGCTGAAATATAACTAATGAGTATTTGTTGATATCTGACAAGTTTGCTTCCATCGTGTACACTGGATTCATGTTCACTGTCTGTATGCTGCAAATCAACATTGAAATGTAAACCTTGATGTGAAAATGTTTTCGGCTAAAGAAAATTTCTCACATGCTGCTTACAAAATGCACAGTTATTCTCCATGCGAAAAAAACACTAATTAAAACGAGAACGAGGACTGTCGGTAGGGATTCTCTGTAGTAAATGGACTGTTGATAGAGAGTTGACTGTTATTCCCCTTGACTGCCTTTACAGTGTTGAAACTTTTTGATTGCTGGTTTGTCCTTGCACTTAAATACCCATATGTGTAAGTGTAATGCTAATGAACCAATATGTCTGTGTTGTACAGGAGAACAAGGCCACCTATTAGTGTACGTGTATTCCCTCTGAGCGTAAAGAGACCTTGGAAGACACAAGAAAAACAACCGACCTGGGTTGAGAACGTGCGTCATGGATCCCGGGCCTTTCGGCTCAGAAAATGACCAACGCTGTTCCTGTGGCAAGCTGTACTGTGGGACAGAAATATTTGATGTCTCCAGTAAATCTATTCAGATTTGCTTATTTCTCGTGGGACCTTCTCTCACCTCACCTCACCTATCCCTTGACCTTCTAGTGGGTCGTTGGGGCACCATGACAATTTGTTGGACCTTCTCTACCGTTACAGAAAATGCACAGCTGTGAACTGTACTTCAAGTGACAGGAAATCTTAGTTTGCAGACCTTGCGAGCCAAATGGCATGTGCATTTATTTTCCAACATCTTGTGCCGTATCAGAAAAAAAAAAGAAAACTGAAAGACTTCCAAAGTAGATGCACACCGTGCCTTTTACAGTGTACATACTGGATGATTGAGCTGAACACCCATCAATGTATATGTCAGGTAACTGTTTTTTTCCATATCCAAAGGATACAAAAAATCCAGGTCGAAACAAGCAAACTCATCCGGATGCTACATCATCGAGCGGTGGGGGACCCAATTATTTGAGAACAACGACGTAGAACAGCAGTCATTGATTTGTTGTCACTGCTAAGTTGAAACTAGTTGAGAATCTTCACGGACCAGGAAAACCCAGACTGTAGGGGTCATTGTACCCTCTGTCAGCGTGCGTGATGTCTCCTTTTGCCAAGGCTGGCCAGAGTTCGACAAACTCAAAACTCACTCTCCGTGCAAACGCTAATGAGGCAGGCAATCCTCTACAATTTGATGTTAATCATCCCACTTGTAGAGAGTGTCCCATCGTCTATGTCCCATCGTCTTTTCATATTTGGACAAAGTTTTGCTGTAACGTTATACGTATTCGGGTTATATTTAGTTTCTTTGTGAAGAGGGCATCAGAGAGCTATCGGATGTGCTTTACGGAGAACATTATGCAGCTTGGAACAAAATTTCACATGCCAACCATCTGGCAGACTGGCTACTTGGCTAATACTGTAAAACTATCTATGATTAGACCAACAGACGCATGCAAATTATGGTAAATAATTCTACAGCCATTATAATCAACAACAGCACAAAACATTGTTTACAGCCTTTGGCTGGTCTGAACATTTTTTGATGTAACAATATTCCTGACATCAAATGTCATGTAAAGAGTATCCCTCCATCCGTTATGTGATCTTTTTAGTATTAATATTTTTCACCTTGCTGCGTACTGTCACCAGTAACAGCAATCACGTTTGACTCAAGCGTCGCAATCGCATCCCAATAGTCGTTCCACCAGGTCCAAAGAGACACGCCCTTTTCTAGCCCATAGATCACATGTCAGTTGAAAGCAAAGATAGAAATTGTGGGTCATTGACCTATTGACCCAAGATCAACCAATTTCACACCTTTGGCAATGCATCACCTGCACATGGATATGTTAACCGAAAGAGTGGCGGTGGTGGCAGGGACGTCTGGAATTATATTGTGCTTAACTGGGCACACACGGAATGTTAAAGAACTGAACTTAGTGTGTCACAGCTTGTAAAAAGACTAGAATAGAGTCAGCTTTATAGTGAATCTATCATTGCCGATATTGCATCTCTTTAAATCTTTCTGTATGATAATATCTCTAGAAGAATACAAGTTATTACCCGCACTATTCTAAATAACATTCTCCTTATTTGATAATACATACGACCATCTTTAGGTGTGCACGTGTGTATCACATTCTGAGTATGGCCGAAATAGCACAGTCCGTCTAGTACTTCCCTTACGGACACCCACATTTGACACCGTGGCCCTTGTATGAGAGAGGAACATGCATACTACGACTACAGCTACAAAACCAGAAACTACTCTGCAGATAGAAGCAATGCAACGTTTTCTGTAGTAAAGTAAAAAATGTTGTAACAGTTATACCTCTCCAGTCAACGAAGCTGTACTGAATAACACTCTCAACCGCGACCTACATCGGCGAACAGTAAAGAGCCAAACATGATTGGAATACATTTCAATAATCCTTTAATTCCTGTAATCCTGCAATAACGACTTTCTCGGGACCCGGCATTCCCAGGGCGGGCTTCCCGGTGTTTTGCTCGACATGAAAGTAGCTAGCACAGGTGATTTTTTTCCTAATGTGATAACACAGTGAAATCTATCTTAAATTATAGCTCTTGCAGCCCCGAACAAAATGCCGTTTTCGGATTTCAAATCGGATGAACTTAAGTCTAGAAATTAAATTTTGAAGTAATTAATTTGGGTATTTTTGTGGAAAACCTTAATCATTAGTTCAATGGGGCCCAAATGGCACCGGAGGGACCTGTAATTAGAGCAAATCAATACACTACACACACACTATATGCATCATTAGCATGATTTATTTTCTTAACACCAACAGACATTCAAGTTGATGCAACTGTCTAACCAAATCCAGCAAGTAGACAGTACACTTAGTCTATAATTAGTAAATGATTATGTTAATTATTGAAATTAGTATGTCTGCATACTAATTAGGTTAATATCACATACTATATTCAGGTATCCTCTACACATTCTGGCTACATTTCTCTCTCAGGTTACCTCAGACATCTGTCACTACATGATCAGCAAAGTGTCAGTTGCAAATAAATTCTTATGTAATGACTGATTTGCATATTTGCATATTAATTAGACAAAACCATCAAATTGGATAGACATCATCTACATACACACTTTCTTTATGCCCACCTCTAAACGGAGTAATGGAACTGGCAGCTGTCACAATATAGCTAACAAATAGATGATCTTAAGTATTCTAATTAGTATATGATTAGTGTTTTGCAATATTTAATTATTGAAATTAGTATGTCTGCATACTAATTAGGTTAATATCACATACTATATTCAGGTATCCTCTACACATTCAGGCTACATTTCTCTCTCAGGTTACCTCAGACATCTGTCACTACATGATCAGCAAAGTGTCAGTTGTATTTAAATTCTTATGTAATGACTGATTTGCATATTTGCATATTAATTAGACAAAACCTTCAAATTGGATAGACATCATCTACATACACACTTTCTTTATGCCCACCTCTTTTTTTTTGACTTCTCCCTTTTGTTGAAGTTCCTTACATTCCACTTGCTCAGTTTTTCTGTTGCGTCTTGTAACTTTTTTGATTGAGAGTCAAAAGCATTCTCTATTTCCTTGATGTACTTTTCCAGCTCGCCATTGTTGTTGTTCATCAGTTTCATTTTTTCTTCTGTGTCCTCAGTGATCTTGTCGCATTCTTGCACAGCAGCTGTATATTCACTGATCAAAGTCTCCAGCTCTGTTTGCACACACTGCATATTGTTCTTCCATTCTTCTGCACTACCCAGTTTCTTCTTCAAATGTTTGTTGGCCTTTCTTGCTTCTTCCAGATGCTTTGCAAGTTTCTTCTTTCTCGGTGTCCATGGAGCTCGAGACTGTGGAGTTTGGTTTTGCTTTGGGGAGTTGAAAGTCTGATTTAACAAAGATTTCAGTTCCTTTTTATCCTTCGACAATTTCTTCCTTTTCCCTGCTAGGCGTGAAATACTGCTCCAGAGTACTTTAGTTTCCACCCTGCTGTCAATGGATGTGAATGTTTCCTTGAGCAGTTCCATCTTCTCTCTCACCTTGAGTCGTTTGTGTTGTCCACAGAACTGTAGGATATCTCCATTTGTGGCCATGGTGCCTATGTAAAATCACCAAAAATAATTAGCAAGATATAATATACAAGATAATAAAACAAAGAAAACATCTTCAGGCAACACTGAATGATAGTACAAAAATTCACAACTGAACTATTCCTTTACCTAAATAGATGTACATGATTGTGAAGAAAGTGTTTTAATTCCTTTATATTGTTGTGAAATTGAATAACAATTTTCAACAACAGAGAAAAAAGAAACTTGCAAATCATTGTCTCACCTGTCCAATTCCTTCCCTCTGTGTCACTTGTATGATTTGAAGAAGTACAGAGAAGAAGAAGATAGAAGAGAAGTCCACTACTAGGCACTAGTCACAACAGGTTCTCTGGCATCATAACTGAGAAGAAATGTAAAGTTATAATTAAATGGCTTACCAAAAGATATCAGACAGGATTCTGAAAACTAAATCCCATCTAGCCTCATAGTACGTACGCACTTAACTTAATTCTCTATGCAAGAAACGTGTGAGGAGCCAGTGAATAACACTGCGTTCGCCACGCCCCCCTCCCACGCCCCGCGGCGCGGCTTCCCGCCAAAGAACAGCACTGAAAATAGCGATTTCCGCCGTGTATATACCAAAGTAAATGTTATAAATCTGGTATCAAAATAAAGCTAAGAACATGTTCTATCGTATTTCCGGTGCCGCAAATAGATAATTTAATTCTATCGGGGGAAAAATCGTGGTCAAAGTTTTTAAAATAGTCATAAATAGACTTACCTTGGACGTAGAAATTTGCGGCACACACCAGAATACTCCCCACAGTCTCTATAAGGTTCCGGGTCGGAGTTCAAATCTGACCGGAGTTGGCGGAAGGGTGGTGTAATAGGCCGGAAGTGCGCTGTTGTCTCCCTAACTTTTGCTCCCTATGGCTTGGTGATCGTTATAGCTGAGCATAGATTTGTCGTATTTTCTGAAAAGCCCGTGGGTTGTATTGTTTTTGTGCGAGGAGTAGTTGGTCGGCCAGCGAAACCATTTTTGTATTAGTCCGCTGCAACGGTGATGCGGTTTTTTCGCCTGATGACCCAAATAGCGGCGTTTTTCATGCGATTTCGAAGAAATGACGTCATCGGAGATTGCAAAAAAGTTATCACATGGAATTTTTTTATTTTCATTTTACACAAACATGAAGAATTTAGCTTCTCTACCACGTAGGCCGTTATCCTGGGAAAATTCGTTTTTTCCAAGCAGCTTCGATCAAAAAAGTGTTAAAAAATGATAGTTTTCGGGTCCAAAATTAAAATTTTACTACATATTCTAACCAAAATAAAGAGGCAACATACGGTACCAGTAGGTTTGTCGGAAAGAGACAGTAAACGGCTTTCCGCCATATTGATTAAGTTTCGCGTCCTACGTTTACTAGCGGAACTGTAGCCCTTCGGCCTGAGGCTGCCCGCCAACCTCCGAAATCGTAAAAGAAACTCCGGTCCGATACCTTAATAGGGCGGCGCTTGTACCATATATGACGTCATAGATGACGTAATTTCGACGCATTTTAAAGTTTCCATCAGATGTCGTTATATTGTGTAAAAACAAACACCGTTTTTCATTTTTCTAGTTAAAAAGTCAGCATATTCATGCACAGGCCCTAGGCGCCCCCCTCCCCCTTTTCACCCCCCCCCCCCCTTAAAAATACCATTACCGGCAAATTTTATCCATTCTGGGGGGGAGAATTTTCCAAAAACATATCCTTCTCCATGGCATTTGAATGGAGCCGAACTCTGTCGTTCACCTATCGCATATGTTCCCGATGCCCTGCATTAGTATGACTTAAATGGGCATTAAAGCTGAAATCTTGGGGCTTTAAGCCTAACTTAAGGAGAGACTGGGTTTACTGACTTTCGGTTCCTAGCTCCTTAACGCGGCG